>NW_026737704.1:0-34019 GCF_949786415.1 Peromyscus eremicus | reverse complement strand
TGAGCTTGCTCAGAACCAAAGAACTGTGCTTCCTACACACACGGGGCATATCTAGTTCAACTCTGCTTAGGAAACTGACCAGAACAGTAGCTTCTCTTCATTCCAATACACTGTACTTGCTGGGAACAGACGCGAGTGCTATTTGCACTGTGTATGGCAATGGGAGCACAATAGTGACTCCTCTTAGCAGAAAACAACTCTTGCTCGTAGGACCAGAATCTGCATGGGATTCTACTCCGTTTAGGACTGGGAAACAAACGCTAGCTCGCCTTGCAAGAAACACACTCTGCTTTTGAGAAAACAGCACTCTTCTACTCTCCTGTGTTTCCTATAGGGCCAGAACAGTGAGCTTGCTCAGAACCAAAGAACTGTGCTTCCTACACACACGGGGCATATCTAGTTCAACTCTGCTTAGGAAACTGACCAGAACAGTAGCTTCTCTTCAGTCCAATACACTGTACTTGCTGGGAACAGACGCGAGTGCTATTTGCACTGTGTATGGCAATGGGAGCGCAATAGTGACTCTTCTAAGCAGAAAACAACTCTTGCTCGTAGGACCAGAAACTGCATGGGATTCAACTCCGTTTAGGACTGGGAAACAAACGCTAGCTCGCCTTGCAAGAAACACACTCTGCTTTTGAGAAAACAGCACTCTTCTACTCTCCTGTGTTTCCTATAGGGCCAGAACAGTGAGCTTGCTCAGAACAAAAGAACTGTGCTTCCTACACACACGGGGCATATCTAGTTCAACTCTGCTTAGGAAACTGACCAGAACAGTAGCTTCTCTTCATTCCAATACACTGTACTTGCTGGGAACAGACGCGAGTGCTATTTGCACTGTGTATGGCAATGGGAGCGCAATAGTGACTCTTCTTAGCAGAAAACAACTCTTGCTCGTAGGACCAGAAACTTCATGGGATTCAACTCCGTTTAGGACTGGGAAACAAACGCTAGCTCGCCTTGCAAGAAACACACTCTGCTTTTGAGAAAACAGCACTCTTCTACTCTCCTGTGTTTCCTAAAGGGCCAGAACAGTGAGCTTGCTCAGAACAAAAGAACTGTGCTTCCTACACACACGGGGCATATCTAGTTCAACTCTGCTTAGGAAACTGACAAGAACAGTAGCTTCTCTTCATTCCAATACACTGTACTTGCTGGGAACAGACGCGAGTGCTATTTGCACTGTGTATGGCAATGGGAGCGCAATAGTGACTCTTCTTAGCAGAAAACAACTCTTGCTCGTAGGACCAGAATCTGCATGGGATTCTACTCCGTTTAGGACTGGGAAACAAACGCTAGCTCGCCTTGCAAGAAACACACTCTGCTTTTGAGAAAACAGCACTCTTCTACTCTCCTGTGTTTCCTATAGGGCCAGAACAGTGAGCTTGCTCAGAACAAAAGAACTGTGCTTCCTACACACACGGGGCATATCTAGTTCAACTCTGCTTAGGAAACTGACCAGAACAGTAGCTTCTCTTCAGTCCAATACACTGTACTTGCTGGGAACAGACGCGAGTGCTATTTGCACTGTGTATGGCAATGGGAGCGCAATAGTGACTCTTCTAAGCAGAAAACAACTCTTGCTCGTAGGACCAGAAACTGCATGGGATTCAACTCCGTTTAGGACTGGGAAACAAACGCTAGCTCGCCTTGCAAGAAACACACTCTGCTTTTGAGAAAACAGCACTCTTCTACTCTCCTGTGTTTCCTATAGGGCCAGAACAGTGAGCTTGCTCAGAACCAAAGAACTGTGCTTCCTACACACACGGGGCATATCTAGTTCAACTCTGCTTAGGAAACTGACCAGAACAGTAGCTTCTCTTCATTCCAATACACTGTACTTGCTGGGAACAGACGCGAGTGCTATTTGCACTGTGTATGGCAATGGGAGCACAATAGTGACTCTTCTTAGCAGAAAACAACTCTTGCTCGTAGGACCAGAATCTGCATGGGATTCTACTCCGTTTAGGACTAGAAACAAACGCTAGCTCGCCTTGCAAGAAACACACTCTGCTTTTGAGAAAACAGCACTCTTCTACTCTCCTGTGTTTCCTATAGGGCCAGAACAGTGAGCTTGCTCAGAACCAAAGAACTGTGCTTCCTACACACACGGGGCATATCTAGTTCAACTCTGCTTAGGAAACTGACCAGAACAGTAGCTTCTCTTCAGTCCAATACACTGTACTTGCTGGGAACAGACGCGAGTGCTATTTGCACTGTGTATGGCAATGGGAGCACAATAGTGACTCCTCTTAGCAGAAAACAACTCTTGCTCGTAGGACCAGAATCTGCATGGGATTCTACTCCGTTTAGGACTGGGAAACAAACGCTAGCTCGCCTTGCAAGAAACACACTCTGCTTTTGAGAAAACAGCACTCTTCTACTCTCCTGTGTTTCCTATAGGGCCAGAACAGTGAGCTTGCTCAGAACAAAAGAACTGTGCTTCCTACACACACGGGGCATATCTAGTTCAACTCTGCTTAGGAAACTGACCAGAACAGTAGCTTCTCTTCAGTCCAATACACTGTACTTGCTGGGAACAGACGCGAGTGCTATTTGCACTGTGTATGGCAATGGGAGCGCAATAGTGACTCTTCTAAGCAGAAAACAACTCTTGCTCGTAGGACCAGAAACTGCATGGGATTCAACTCCGTTTAGGACTGGGAAACAAACGCTAGCTCGCCTTGCAAGAAACACACTCTGCTTTTGAGAAAACAGCACTCTTCTACTCTCCTGTGTTTCCTATAGGGCCAGAACAGTGAGCTTGCTCAGAACAAAAGAACTGTGCTTCCTACACACACGGGGCATATCTAGTTCAACTCTGCTTAGGAAACTGACCAGAACAGTAGCTTCTCTTCATTCCAATACACTGTACTTGCTGGGAACAGACGCGAGTGCTATTTGCACTGTGTATGGCAATGGGAGCGCAATAGTGACTCTTCTTAGCAGAAAACAACTCTTGCTCGTAGGACCAGAAACTGCATGGGATTCAACTCCGTTTAGGACTGGGAAACAAACGCTAGCTCGCCTTGCAAGAAACACACTCTGCTTTTGAGAAAACAGCACTCTTCTACTCTCCTGTGTTTCCTAAAGGGCCAGAACAGTGAGCTTGCTCAGAACAAAAGAACTGTGCTTCCTACACACACGGGGCATATCTAGTTCAACTCTGCTTAGGAAACTGACAAGAACAGTAGCTTCTCTTCATTCCAATACACTGTACTTGCTGGGAACAGACGCGAGTGCTATTTGCACTGTGTATGGCAATGGGAGCGCAATAGTGACTCTTCTTAGCAGAAAACAACTCTTGCTCGTAGGACCAGAATCTGCATGGGATTCTACTCCGTTTAGGACTGGGAAACAAACGCTAGCTCGCCTTGCAAGAAACACACTCTGCTTTTGAGAAAACAGCACTCTTCTACTCTCCTGTGTTTCCTATAGGGCCAGAACAGTGAGCTTGCTCAGAACAAAAGAACTGTGCTTCCTACACACACGGGGCATATCTAGTTCAACTCTGCTTAGGAAACTGACCAGAACAGTAGCTTCTCTTCAGTCCAATACACTGTACTTGCTGGGAACAGACGCGAGTGCTATTTGCACTGTGTATGGCAATGGGAGCGCAATAGTGACTCTTCTAAGCAGAAAACAACTCTTGCTCGTAGGACCAGAAACTGCATGGGATTCAACTCCGTTTAGGACTGGGAAACAAACGCTAGCTCGCCTTGCAAGAAACACACTCTGCTTTTGAGAAAACAGCACTCTTCTACTCTCCTGTGTTTCCTATAGGGCCAGAACAGTGAGCTTGCTCAGAACCAAAGAACTGTGCTTCCTACACACACGGGGCATATCTAGTTCAACTCTGCTTAGGAAACTGACCAGAACAGTAGCTTCTCTTCATTCCAATACACTGTACTTGCTGGGAACAGACGCGAGTGCTATTTGCACTGTGTATGGCAATGGGAGCACAATAGTGACTCTTCTTAGCAGAAAACAACTCTTGCTCGTAGGACCAGAATCTGCATGGGATTCTACTCCGTTTAGGACTAGAAACAAATGCTAGCTCGCCTTGCAAGAAACACACTCTGCTTTTGAGAAAACAGCACTCTTCTACTCTCCTGTGTTTCCTATAGGGCCAGAACAGTGAGCTTGCTCAGAACCAAAGAACTGTGCTTCCTACACACACGGGGCATATCTAGTTCAACTCTGCTTAGGAAACTGACCAGAACAGTAGCTTCTCTTCAGTCCAATACACTGTACTTGCTGGGAACAGACGCGAGTGCTATTTGCACTGTGTATGGCAATGGGAGCGCAATAGAGACTCTTCTTAGCAGAAAACAACTCTTGCTCGTAGGACCAGAATCTGCATGGGATTCAACTCCGTTTAGGACTGGGAAACAAACGCTAGCTCGCCTTGCAAGAAACACACTCTGCTTTTGAGAAAACAGCACTCTTCTACTCTCCTGTGTTTCCTATAGGGCCAGAACAGTGAGCTTGCTCAGAACAAAAGAACTGTGCTTCCTACACACACGGGGCATATCTAGTTCAACTCTGCTTAGGAAACTGACCAGAACAGTAGCTTCTCTTCAGTCCAATACACTGTACTTGCTGGGAACAGACGCGAGTGCTATTTGCACTGTGTATGGCAATGGGAGCGCAATAGTGACTCTTCTTAGCAGAAAACAACTCTTGCTCGTAGGACCAGAAACTGCATGGGATTCTACTCCGTTTAGGACTGGGAAACAAACGCTAGCTCGCCTTGCAAGAAACACACTCTGCTTTTGAGAAAACAGCACTCTTCTACTCTCCTGTGTTTCCTATAGGGCCAGAACAGTGAGCTTGCTCAGAACAAAAGAACTGTGCTTCCTACACACACGGGGCATATCTAGTTCAACTCTGCTTAGGAAACTGACCAGAACAGTAGCTTCTCTTCCGTCCAATACACTGTACTTGCTGGGAACAGACGCGAGTGCTATTTGCACTGTGTATGGAAATGGGAGCGCAATAGTGACTCTTCTTAGCAGAAAACAACTCTTGCTCGTAGGACCAGAAACTGCATGGGATTCAACTCCGTTTAGGACTGGGAAACAAACGCTAGCTCGCCTTGCAAGAAACACACTCTGCTTTTGAGAAAACAGCACTCTTCTACTCTCCTGTGTTTCCTATAGGGCCAGAACAGTGAGCTTGCTCAGAACAAAAAAACTGTGCTTCCTACACACACGGGGCATATCTAGTTCAACTCTGCTTAGGAAACTGACCAGAACAGTAGCTTCTCTTCAGTCCAATACACTGTACTTGCTGGGAACAGACGCGAGTGCTATTTGCACTGTGTATGGCAATGGGAGCGCAATAGTGACTCTTCTTAGCAGAAAACAACTCTTGCTCGTAGGACCACAAACTGCATGGGATTCAACTCCGTTTAGGACTGGGAAACAAACGCTAGCTCGCCTTGCAAGAAACACACTCTGCTTTTGAGAAAACAGCACTCTTCTACTCTCCTGTGTTTCCTATAGGGCCAGAACAGTGAGCTTGCTCAGAACAAAAGAACTGTGCTTCCTACACACACGGGGCATATCTAGTTCAACTCTGCTTAGGAAACTGACCAGAACAGTAGCTTCTCTTCAGTCCAATACACTGTACTTGCTGGGAACAGACGCGAGTGCTATTTGTACTGTGTATGGCAAAGGGAGCGCAATAGTGACTCTTCTTAGCAGAAAACAACTCTTGCTCGTAGGACCAGAAACTGCATGGGATTCAACTCCGTTTAGGACTGGGAAACAAACGCTAGCTCGCCTTGCAAGAAACACACTCTGCTTTTGAGAAAACAGCACTCTTCTACTCTCCTGTGTTTCCTATAGGGCCAGAACAGTGAGCTTGCTCAGACCAAAGAACTGTGCTTCCTACACACACGGGGCATATCTAGTTCAACTCTGCTTAGGAAACTGACCAGAACAGTAGCTTCTCTTCAGTCCAATACACTGTACTTGCTGGGAACAGACGCGAGTGCTATTTGCACTGTGTATGGCAATGGGAGCGCAATAGTGACTCTTCTAAGCAGAAAACAACTCTTGCTTGTAGGACCAGAAACTGCATGGGATTCAACTCCGTTTAGGACTGGGAAACAAACGCTAGCTCGCCTTGCAAGAAACACACTCTGCTTTTGAGAAAACAGCACTCTTCTACTCTCCTGTGTTTCCTATAGGGCCAGAACAGTGAGCTTGCTCAGAACAAAAGAACTGTGCTTCCTACACACACGGGGCATATCTAGTTCAACTCTGCTTAGGAAACTGACCAGAACAGTAGCTTCTCTTCAGTCCAATACACTGTACTTGCTGGGAACAGACGCGAGTGCTATTTGCACTGTGTATGGCAATGGGAGCGCAATAGTGACTCTTCTTAGCAGAAAACAACTCTTGCTCGTAGGACCAGAAACTGCATGGGATTCAACTCCGTTTAGGACTGGGAAACAAACGCTAGCTCGCCTTGCAAGAAACACACTCTGCTTTTGAGAAAACAGCACTCTTCTACTCTCCTGTGTTTCCTATAGGGCCAGAACAGTGAGCTTGCTCAGAACAAAACAACTGTGCTTCCTACACACACGGGGCATATCTAGTTCAACTCTGCTTAGGAAACTGACCAGAACAGTAGCTTCTCTTCAGTCCAAATACACTGTACTTGCTGGGAACAGACGCGAGTGCTATTTGCACTGTGTATGGCAATGGGAGCACAATAGTGACTCTTCTTAGCAGAAAACAACTCTTGCTCGTAGGACCAGAATCTGCATGGGATTCAACTCCGTTTAGGACTGGCAAACAAACGCTAGCTCGCCTTGCAAGAAACACACTCTGCTTTTGAGAAAACAGCACTCTTCTACTCTCCTGTGTTTCCTATAGGGCCAGAACAGTGAGCTTGCTCAGAACAAAAAAACTATGCTTCCTACACACACGGGGCATATCTAGTTCAACTCTGCTTAGGAAACTGACCAGAACAGTAGCTTCTCTTCAGTCCAATACAATGTACTTGCTGGGAACAGACGCGAGTGCTATTTGCACTGTGTATGGCAATGGGAGCGCAACAGTGACTCTTCTAAGCAGAAAACAACTCTTGCTCGTAGGACCAGAAACTGCATGGAATTCAACTCCGTTTAGGACTGGGAAACAAACGCTAGCTCGCCTTGCAAGAAACACACTCTGCTTTTGAGAAAACAGCACTCTTCTACTCTCCTGTGTTTCCTATAGGGCCAGAACAGTGAGCTTGCTCAGAACAAAAGAACTGTGCTTCCTACACACACGGGGCATATCTAGTTCAACTCTGCTTAGGAAACTGACCAGAACAGTAGCTTCTCTTCAGTCCAATACACTGTACTTGCTGGGAACAGACGCGAGTGCTATTTGCACTGTGTATGGCAATGGGAGCGCAATAGTGACTCTTCTTAGCAGAAAACAACTCTTGCTCGTAGGACCACAAACTGCATGGGATTCAACTCCGTTTAGGACTGGGAAACAAACGCTAGCTCGCCTTGCAAGAAACACACTCTGCTTTTGAGAAAACAGCACTCTTCTACTCTCCTGTGTTTCCTATAGGGCCAGAACAGTGAGCTTGCTCAGAACCAAAGAACTGTGCTTCCTACACACACGGGGCATATCTAGTTCAACTCTGCTTAGGAAACTGACCAGAACAGTAGCTTCTCTTCATTCCAATACACTGTACTTGCTGGGAACAGACGCGAGTGCTATTTGCACTGTGTATGGCAATGGGAGCACAATAGTGACTCTTCTTAGCAGAAAACAACTCTTGCTCGTAGGACCAGAATCTGCATGGGATTCTACTCCGTTTAGGACTGGGAAACAAACGCTAGCTCGCCTTGCAAGAAACACACTCTGCTTTTGAGAAAACAGCACTCTTCTACTCTCCTGTGTTTCCTATAGGGCCAGAACAGTGAGATTGCTCAGAACAAAAGAACTGTGCTTCCTACACACACGGGGCATATCTAGTTCAACTCTGCTTAGGAAACTGACCAGAACAGTAGCTTCTCTTCAGTCCAATACACTGTACTTGCTGGGAACAGACGCGAGTGCTATTTGCACTGTGTATGGCAATGGGAGCGCAATAGTGACTCTTCTAAGCAGAAAACAACTCTTGCTCGTAGGACCAGAAACTGCATGGGATTCAACTCCGTTTAGGACTGGGAAACAAACGCTAGCTCGCCTTGCAAGAAACACACTCTGCTTTTGAGAAAACAGCACTCTTCTACTCTCCTGTGTTTCCTATAGGGCCAGAACAGTGAGCTTGCTCAGAACAAAAGAACTGTGCTTCCTACACACACGGGGCATATCTAGTTCAACTCTGCTTAGGAAACTGACCAGAACAGTAGCTTCTCTTCAGTCCAATACACTGTACTTGCTGGGAACAGACGCGAGTGCTATTTGCACTGTGTATGGCAATGGGAGCGCAATAGTGACTCTTCTTAGCAGAAAACAACTCTTGCTCGTAGGACCAGAAACTGCATGGGATTCAACTCCGTTTAGGACTGGGAAACAAACGCTAGCTCGCCTTGCAAGAAACACACTCTGCTTTTGAGAAAACAGCACTCTTCTACTCTCCTGTGTTTCCTATAGGGCCAGAACAGTGAGCTTGCTCAGAACAAAAGAACTGTGCTTCCTACACACAGGGGGCATATCTAGTTCAACTCTGCTTAGGAAACTGACCAGAACAGTAGCTTCTCTTCAGTCCAATACACTGTACTTGCTGGGAACAGACGCGAGTGCTATTTGCACTGTGTATGACAATGGGAGCGCAATAGTGACTCTTCTTAGCAGAAAACAACTCTTGCTCGTAGGACCAGAAACTGCATGGGATTCAACTCCATTTAGGACTGGGAAACAAACGCTAGCTCGCCTTGCAAGAAACACACTCTGCTTTTGAGAAAACAGCACTCTTCTACTCTCCTGTGTTTCCTATAGGGCCAGAACAGTGAGCTTGCTCAGAACAAAGAACTGTGCTTCCTACACACACGGGGCATATCTAGTTCAACTCTGCTTAGGAAACTGACCAGAAAAGTAGCTTCTCTTCAGTCCAATACACTGTACTTGCTGGGAACAGACGCGAGTGCTATTTGCACTGTGTATGGCAATGGGAGCGCAATAGTGACTCTTCTTAGCAGAAAACAACTCTTGCTCGTAGGACCAGAAACTGCATGGGATTCAACTCCGTTTAGGACTGGGAAACAAACGCTAGCTCGCCTTGCAAGAAACACACTCTGCTTTTGAGAAAACAGCACTCTTCTACTCTCCTGTGTTTCCTATAGGGCCAGAACAGTGAGCTTGCTCAGAACAAAAAAACTATGCTTCCTACACACACGGGGCATATCTAGTTCAACTCTGCTTAGGAAACTGACCAGAACAGTAGCTTCTCTTCAGTCCAATACAATGTACTTGCTGGGAACAGACGCGAGTGCTATTTGCACTGTGTATGGCAATGGGAGCGCAACAGTGACTCTTCTAAGCAGAAAACAACTCTTGCTCGTAGGACCAGAAACTGCATGGAATTCAACTCCGTTTAGGACTGGGAAACAAACGCTAGCTCGCCTTGCAAGAAACACACTCTGCTTTTGAGAAAACAGCACTCTTCTACTCTCCTGTGTTTCCTATAGGGCCAGAACAGTGAGCTTGCTCAGAACAAAAGAACTGTGCTTCCTACACACACGGGGCATATCTAGTTCAACTCTGCTTAGGAAACTGACCAGAACAGTAGCTTCTCTTCAGTCCAATACACTGTACTTGCTGGGAACAGACGCGAGTGCTATTTGCACTGTGTATGGCAATGGGAGCGCAATAGTGACTCTTCTTAGCAGAAAACAACTCTTGCTCGTAGGACCAGAAACTGCATGGGATTCAACTCCGTTTAGGACTGGGAAACAAACGCTAGCTCGCCTTGCAAGAAACACACTCTGCTTTTGAGAAAACAGCACTCTTCTACTCTCCTGTGTTTCCTATAGGGCCAGAACAGTGAGCTTGCTCAGAACCAAAGAACTGTGCTTCCTACACACACGGGGCATATCTAGTTCAACTCTGCTTAGGAAACTGACCAGAACAGTAGCTTCTCTTCATTCCAATACACTGTACTTGCTGGGAACAGACGCGAGTGCTATTTGCACTGTGTATGGCAATGGGAGCACAATAGTGACTCTTCTTAGCAGAAAACAACTCTTGCTCGTAGGACCAGAATCTGCATGGGATTCTACTCCGTTTAGGACTGGGAAACAAACGCTAGCTCGCCTTGCAAGAAACACACTCTGCTTTTGAGAAAACAGCACTCTTCTACTCTCCTGTGTTTCCTATAGGGCCAGAACAGTGAGATTGCTCAGAACAAAAGAACTGTGCTTCCTACACACACGGGGCATATCTAGTTCAACTCTGCTTAGGAAACTGACCAGAACAGTAGCTTCTCTTCAGTCCAATACACTGTACTTGCTGGGAACAGACGCGAGTGCTATTTGCACTGTGTATGGCAATGGGAGCGCAATAGTGACTCTTCTAAGCAGAAAACAACTCTTGCTCGTAGGACCAGAAACTGCATGGGATTCAACTCCGTTTAGGACTGGGAAACAAACGCTAGCTCGCCTTGCAAGAAACACACTCTGCTTTTGAGAAAACAGCACTCTTCTACTCTCCTGTGTTTCCTATAGGGCCAGAACAGTGAGCTTGCTCAGAACAAAAGAACTGTGCTTCCTACACACACGGGGCATATCTAGTTCAACTCTGCTTAGGAAACTGACCAGAACAGTAGCTTCTCTTCAGTCCAATACACTGTACTTGCTGGGAACAGACGCGAGTGCTATTTGCACTGTGTATGGCAATGGGAGCGCAATAGTGACTCTTCTTAGCAGAAAACAACTCTTGCTCGTAGGACCAGAAACTGCATGGGATTCAACTCCGTTTAGGACTGGGAAACAAACGCTAGCTCGCCTTGCAAGAAACACACTCTGCTTTTGAGAAAACAGCACTCTTCTACTCTCCTGTGTTTCCTATAGGGCCAGAACAGTGAGCTTGCTCAGAACAAAAGAACTGTGCTTCCTACACACAGGGGGCATATCTAGTTCAACTCTGCTTAGGAAACTGACCAGAACAGTAGCTTCTCTTCAGTCCAATACACTGTACTTGCTGGGAACAGACGCGAGTGCTATTTGCACTGTGTATGACAATGGGAGCGCAATAGTGACTCTTCTTAGCAGAAAACAACTCTTGCTCGTAGGACCAGAAACTGCATGGGATTCAACTCCATTTAGGACTGGGAAACAAACGCTAGCTCGCCTTGCAAGAAACACACTCTGCTTTTGAGAAAACAGCACTCTTCTACTCTCCTGTGTTTCCTATAGGGCCAGAACAGTGAGCTTGCTCAGAACAAAGAACTGTGCTTCCTACACACACGGGGCATATCTAGTTCAACTCTGCTTAGGAAACTGACCAGAAAAGTAGCTTCTCTTCAGTCCAATACACTGTACTTGCTGGGAACAGACGCGAGTGCTATTTGCACTGTGTATGGCAATGGGAGCGCAATAGTGACTCTTCTTAGCAGAAAACAACTCTTGCTCGTAGGACCAGAAACTGCATGGGATTCAACTCCGTTTAGGACTGGGAAACAAACGCTAGCTCGCCTTGCAAGAAACACACTCTGCTTTTGAGAAAACAGCACTCTTCTACTCTCCTGTGTTTCCTATAGGGCCAGAACAGTGAGCTTGCTCAGAACAAAAAAACTGTGCTTCCTACACACACGGGGCATATCTAGTTCAACTCTGCTTAGGAAACTGACCAGAACAGTAGCTTCTCTTCAGTCCAATACACTGTACTTGCTGGGAACAGACGCGAGTGCTATTTGCACTGTGTATGGCAATGGGAGCGCAATAGTGACTCTTCTTAGCAGAAAACAACTCTTGCTCGTAGGACCAGAAACTGCATGGGATTCAACTCCGTTTAGGACTGGGAAACAAACGCTAGCTCGCCTTGCAAGAAACACACTCTGCTTTTGAGAAAACAGCACTCTTCTACTCTCCTGTGTTTCCTATAGGGCCAGAACAGTGAGCTTGCTCAGAACAAAAGAACTGTGCTTCCTACACACACGGGGCATATCTAGTTCAACTCTGCTTAGGAAACTGACAAGAACAGTAGCTTCTCTTCAGTCCAATACACTGTACTTGCTGGGAACAGACGCGAGTGCTATTTGAACTGTGTATGGCAATGGGAGGGCAATAGTGACTCTTCTTAGCAGAAAACAACTCTTGCTCGTAGGACCAGAAACTGCATGGGATTCAACTCCGTTTAGGACTGGGAAACAAACGCTAGCTCGCCTTGCAAGAAACACACTCTGCTTTTGAGAAAATAGCACTCTTCTACTCTCCTGTGTTTCCTATAGGGCCAGAACAGTGAGCTTGCTCAGAACAAAAAAACTGTGCTTCCTACACACACGGGGCATATCTAGTTCAACTCTGCTTAGGAAACTGACCAGAACAGTAGCTTCTCTTCAGTCCAATACAATGTACTTGCTGGGAACAGACGCGAGTGCTATTTGCACTGTGTATGGCAATGGGAGCGCAATAGTGACTCTTCTTAGCAGAAAACAACTCTTGCTCGTAGGACCAGAAACTGCATGGGATTCAACTCCGTTTAGGACTGGGAAACAAACGCTAGCTCGCCTTGCAAGAAACACACTCTGCTTTTGAGAAAACAGCACTCTTCTACTCTCCTGTGTTTCCTATAGGGCCAGAACAGTGAGCTTGCTCAGAACAAAAGAACTGTGCTTCCTACACACACGGGGCATATCTAGTTCAACTCTGCTTAGGAAACTGACCAGAACAGTAGCTTCTCTTCAGTCCAATACACTGTACTTGCTGGGAACAGACGCGAGTGCTATTTGCACTGTGTATGGCAATGGGAGCGCAATAGTGACTCTTCTTAGCAGAAAACAACTCTTGCTCGTAGGACCAGAAACTGCATGGGATTCAACTCCGTTTAGGACTGGGAAACAAACGCTAGCTCGCCTTGCAAGAAACACACTCTGCTTTTGAGAAAACAGCACTCTTCTACTCTCCTGTGTTTCCTATAGGGCCAGAACAGTGAGCTTGCTCAGAACAAAAGAACTGTGCTTCCTACACACACGGGGCATATCTAGTTCAACTCTGCTTAGGAAACTGACCAGAACAGTAGCTTCTCTTCAGTCCAATACACTGTACTTGCTGGGAACAGACGCGAGTGCTATTTGCACTGTGTATGGCAATGGGAGCGCAATAGTGACTCTTCTTAGCAGAAAACAACTCTTGCTCGTAGGACCAGAAACTGCATGGGATTCAACTCCGTTTAGGACTGGGAAACAAACGCTAGCTCGCCTTGCAAGAAACACACTCTGCTTTTGAGAAAACAGCACTCTTCTACTCTCCTGTGTTTCCTATAGGGCCAGAACAGTGAGCTTGCTCAGAACAAAAGAACTGTGCTTCCTACACACACGGGGCATATCTAGTTCAACTCTGCTTAGGAAACTGACCAGAACAGTAGCTTCTCTTCAGTCCAATACACTGTACTTGCTGGGAACAGACGCGAGTGCTATTTGCACTGTGTATGGCAATGGGAGCGCAATAGTGACTCTTCTTAGCAGAAAACAACTCTTGCTCGTAGGACCACAAACTGCATGGGATTCAACTCCGTTTAGGACTGGGAAACAAACGCTAGCTCGCCTTGCAAGAAACACACTCTGCTTTTGAGAAAACAGCACTCTTCTACTCTCCTGTGTTTCCTATAGGGCCAGAACAGTGAGCTTGCTCAGAACAAAAGAACTGTGCTTCCTACACACACGGGGCATATCTAGTTCAACTCTGCTTAGGAAACTGACCAGAACAGTAGCTTCTCTTCAGTCCAATACACTGTACTTGCTGGGAACAGACGCGAGTGCTATTTGTACTGTGTATGGCAAAGGGAGCGCAATAGTGACTCTTCTTAGCAGAAAACAACTCTTGCTCGTAGGACCACAAACTGCATGGGATTCAACTCCGTTTAGGACTGGGAAACAAACGCTAGCTCGCCTTGCAAGAAACACACTCTGCTTTTGAGAAAACAGCACTCTTCTACTCTCCTGTGTTTCCTATAGGGCCAGAACAGTGAGCTTGCTCAGACCAAAGAACTGTGCTTCCTACACACACGGGGCATATCTAGTTCAACTCTGCTTAGGAAACTGACCAGAACAGTAGCTTCTCTTCAGTCCAATACACTGTACTTGCTGGGAACAGACGCGAGTGCTATTTGCACTGTGTATGGCAATGGGAGCGCAATAGTGACTCTTCTAAGCAGAAAACAACTCTTGCTTGTAGGACCAGAAACTGCATGGGATTCAACTCCGTTTAGGACTGGGAAACAAACGCTAGCTCGCCTTGCAAGAAACACACTCTGCTTTTGAGAAAACAGCACTCTTCTACTCTCCTGTGTTTCCTATAGGGCCAGAACAGTGAGCTTGCTCAGAACAAAAGAACTGTGCTTCCTACACACACGGGGCATATCTAGTTCAACTCTGCTTAGGAAACTGACCAGAACAGTAGCTTCTCTTCAGTCCAATACACTGTACTTGCTGGGAACAGACGCGAGTGCTATTTGCACTGTGTATGGCAATGGGAGCGCAATAGTGACTCTTCTTAGCAGAAAACAACTCTTGCTCGTAGGACCAGAAACTGCATGGGATTCAACTCCGTTTAGGACTGGGAAACAAACGCTAGCTCGCCTTGCAAGAAACACACTCTGCTTTTGAGAAAACAGCACTCTTCTACTCTCCTGTGTTTCCTATAGGGCCAGAACAGTGAGCTTGCTCAGAACAAAAGAACTGTGCTTCCTACACACACGGGGCATATCTAGTTCAACTCTGCTTAGGAAACTGACCAGAACAGTAGCTTCTCTTCAGTCCAAATACACTGTACTTGCTGGGAACAGACGCGAGTGCTATTTGCACTGTGTATGGCAATGGGAGCGCAATAGTGACTCTTCTAAGCAGAAAACAACTCTTGCTCGTAGGACCAGAATCTGCATGGGATTCAACTCCGTTTAGGACTGGCAAACAAACGCTAGCTCGCCTTGCAAGAAACACACTCTGCTTTTGAGAAAACAGCACTCTTCTACTCTCCTGTGTTTCCTATAGGGCCAGAACAGTGAGCTTGCTCAGAACCAAAGAACTGTGCTTCCTACACACACGGGGCATATCTAGTTCAACTCTGCTTAGGAAACTGACCAGAACAGTAGCTTCTCTTCATTCCAATACACTGTACTTGCTGGGAACAGACGCGAGTGCTATTTGCACTGTGTATGGCAATGGGAGCACAATAGTGACTCTTCTTAGCAGAAAACAACTCTTGCTCGTAGGACCAGAATCTGCATGGGATTCTACTCCGTTTAGGACTGGGAAACAAACGCTAGCTCGCCTTGCAAGAAACACACTCTGCTTTTGAGAAAACAGCACTCTTCTACTCTCCTGTGTTTCCTATAGGGCCAGAACAGTGAGCTTGCTCAGAACAAAAGAACTGTGCTTCCTACACACACGGGGCATATCTAGTTCAACTCTGCTTAGGAAACTGACCAGAACAGTAGCTTCTCTTCAGTCCAATACACTGTACTTGCTGGGAACAGACGCGAGTGCTATTTGCACTGTGTATGGCAATGGGAGCGCAATAGTGACTCTTCTTAGCAGAAAACAACTCTTGCTCGTAGGACCAGAAACTGCATGGGATTCAACTCCGTTTAGGACTGGGAAACAAACGCTAGCTCGCCTTGCAAGAAACACACTCTGCTTTTGAGAAAACAGCACTCTTCTACTCTCCTGTGTTTCCTATAGGGCCAGAACAGTGAGCTTGCTCAGACCAAAGAACTGTGCTTCCTACACACACGGGGCATATCTAGTTCAACTCTGCTTAGGAAACTGACCAGAACAGTAGCTTCTCTTCAGTCCAATACACTGTACTTGCTGGGAACAGACGCGAGTGCTATTTGCACTGTGTATGGCAATGGGAGCGCAATAGTGACTCTTCTAAGCAGAAAACAACTCTTGCTTGTAGGACCACAAACTGCATGGGATTCAACTCCGTTTAGGACTGGGAAACAAACGCTAGCTCGCCTTGCAAGAAACACACTCTGCTTTTGAGAAAACAGCACTCTTCTACTCTCCTGTGTTTCCTATAGGGCCAGAACAGTGAGCTTGCTCAGACCAAAGAACTGTGCTTCCTACACACACGGGGCATATCTAGTTCAACTCTGCTTAGGAAACTGACCAGAACAGTAGCTTCTCTTCAGTCCAATACACTGTACTTGCTGGGAACAGACGCGAGTGCTATTTGCACTGTGTATGGCAATGGGAGCGCAATAGTGACTCTTCTAAGCAGAAAACAACTCTTGCTTGTAGGACCAGAAACTGCATGGGATTCAACTCCGTTTAGGACTGGGAAACAAACGCTAGCTCGCCTTGCAAGAAACACACTCTGCTTTTGAGAAAACAGCACTCTTCTACTCTCCTGTGTTTCCTATAGGGCCAGAACAGTGAGCTTGCTCAGAACAAAAGAACTGTGCTTCCTACACACACGGGGCATATCTAGTTCAACTCTGCTTAGGAAACTGACCAGAACAGTAGCTTCTCTTCAGTCCAATACACTGTACTTGCTGGGAACAGACGCGAGTGCTATTTGCACTGTGTATGGCAATGGGAGCGCAATAGTGACTCTTCTTAGCAGAAAACAACTCTTGCTCGTAGGACCAGAAACTGCATGGGATTCAACTCCGTTTAGGACTGGGAAACAAACGCTAGCTCGCCTTGCAAGAAACACACTCTGCTTTTGAGAAAACAGCACTCTTCTACTCTCCTGTGTTTCCTATAGGGCCAGAACAGTGAGCTTGCTCAGAACAAAAGAACTGTGCTTCCTACACACACGGGGCATATCTAGTTCAACTCTGCTTAGGAAACTGACCAGAACAGTAGCTTCTCTTCAGTCCAAATACACTGTACTTGCTGGGAACAGACGCGAGTGCTATTTGCACTGTGTATGGCAATGGGAGCGCAATAGTGACTCTTCTAAGCAGAAAACAACTCTTGCTCGTAGGACCAGAATCTGCATGGGATTCAACTCCGTTTAGGACTGGCAAACAAACGCTAGCTCGCCTTGCAAGAAACACACTCTGCTTTTGAGAAAACAGCACTCTTCTACTCTCCTGTGTTTCCTATAGGGCCAGAACAGTGAGCTTGCTCAGAACAAAAAAACTATGCTTCCTACACACACGGGGCATATCTAGTTCAACTCTGCTTAGGAAACTGACAAGAACAGTAGCTTCTCTTCAGTCCAATACAATGTACTTGCTGGGAACAGACGCGAGTGCTATTTGCACTGTGTATGGCAATGGGAGAGCAACAGTGACTCTTCTAAGCAGAAAACAACTCTTGCTCGTAGGACCAGAAACTGCATGGGATTCAACTCCGTTTAGGACTGGGAAACAAACGCTAGCTCGCCTTGCAAGAAACACACTCTGCTTTTGAGAAAACAGCACTCTTCTACTCTCCTGTGTTTCCTATAGGGCCAGAACAGTGAGCTTGCTCAGAACAAAAGAACTGTGCTTCCTACACACACGGGGCATATCTAGTTCAACTCTGCTTAGGAAACTGACCAGAACAGTAGCTTCTCTTCAGTCCAATACACTGTACTTGCTGGGAACAGACGCGAGTGCTATTTGCACTGTGTATGGCAATGGGAGCGCAATAGTGACTCTTCTTAGCAGAAAACAACTCTTGCTCGTAGGACCAGAAACTGCATGGGATTCAACTCCGTTTAGGACTGGGAAACAAACGCTAGCTCGCCTTGCAAGAAACACACTCTGCTTTTGAGAAAACAGCACTCTTCTACTCTCCTGTGTTTCCTATAGGGCCAGAACAGTGAGCTTGCTCAGAACAAAAGAACTGTGCTTCCTACACACACAGGGCATATCTAGTTCAACTCTGCTTAGGAAACTGACCAGAACAGTAGCTTCTCTTCAGTCCAATACACTGTACTTGCTGGGAACAGACGCGAGTGCTATTTGCACTGTGTATGGCAATGGGAGCGCAATAGTGACTCTTCTTAGCAGAAAACAACTCTTGCTCGTAGGACCAGAAACTGCATGGGATTCAACTCCGTTTAGGACTGGGAAACAAACGCTAGCTCGCCTTGCAAGAAACACACTCTGCTTTTGAGAAAACAGCACTCTTCTACTCTCCTGTGTTTCCTATAGGGCCAGAACAGTGAGCTTGCTCAGAACCAAAGAACTGTGCTTCCTACACACACGGGGCATATCTAGTTCAACTCTGCTTAGGAAACTGACCAGAACAGTAGCTTCTCTTCATTCCAATACACTGTACTTGCTGGGAACAGACGCGAGTGCTATTTGCACTGTGTATGGCAATGGGAGCACAATAGTGACTCTTCTTAGCAGAAAACAACTCTTGCTCGTAGGACCAGAATCTGCATGGGATTCTACTCCGTTTAGGACTGGGAAACAAACGCTAGCTCGCCTTGCAAGAAACACACTCTGCTTTTGAGAAAACAGCACTCTTCTACTCTCCTGTGTTTCCTATAGGGCCAGAACAGTGAGCTTGCTCAGAACAAAAGAACTGTGCTTCCTACACACACGGGGCATATCTAGTTCAACTCTGCTTAGGAAACTGACCAGAACAGTAGCTTCTCTTCAGTCCAATACACTGTACTTGCTGGGAACAGACGCGAGTGCTATTTGCACTGTGTATGGCAATGGGAGCGCAATAGTGACTCTTCTAAGCAGAAAACAACTCTTGCTCGTAGGACCAGAAACTGCATGGGATTCAACTCCGTTTAGGACTGGGAAACAAACGCTAGCTCGCCTTGCAAGAAACACACTCTGCTTTTGAGAAAACAGCACTCTTCTACTCTCCTGTGTTTCCTATAGGGCCAGAACAGTGAGCTTGCTCAGAACAAAAGAACTGTGCTTCCTACACACACGGGGCATATCTAGTTCAACTCTGCTTAGGAAACTGACAAGAACAGTAGCTTCTCTTCAGTCCAATACACTGTACTTGCTGGGAACAGACGCGAGTGCTATTTGCACTGTGTATGGCAATGGGAGCGCAATAGTGACTCTTCTTAGCAGAAAACAACTCTTGCTCGTAGGACCAGAAACTGCATGGGATTCAACTCCGTTTAGGACTGGGAAACAAACGCTAGCTCGCCTTGCAAGAAACACACTCTGCTTTTGAGAAAACAGCACTCTTCTACTCTCCTGTGTTTCCTATAGGGCCAGAACAGTGAGCTTGCTCAGAACAAAAGAACTGTGCTTCCTACACACACGGGGCATATCTAGTTCAACTCTGCTTAGGAAACTGACCAAAACAGTAGCTTCTCTTCAGTCCAATACACTGTACTTGCTGGGAACAGACGCGAGTGCTATTTGAACTGTGTATGGCAATGGGAGCGCAATAGTGACTCTTCTAAGCAGAAAACAACTCTTGCTCGTAGGACCAGAAACTGCATGGGATTCAACTCCGTTTAGGACTGGGAAACAAACGCTAGCTCGCCTTGCAAGAAACACACTCTGCTTTTGAGAAAACAGCACTCTTCTAGTCTCCTGTGTTTCCTATAGGGCCAGAACAGTGAGCTTGCTCAGAACAAAAAAACTGTGCTTCCTACACACACGGGGCATATCTAGTTCAACTCTGCTTAGGAAACTGACCAGAACAGTAGCTTCTCTTCAGTCCAATACACTGTACTTGCTGGGAACAGACGCGAGTGCTATTTGCACTGTGTATGGCAATGGGAGCGCAATAGTGACTCTTCTTAGCAGAAAACAACTCTTGCTCGTAGGACCAGAAACTGCATGGGATTCAACTCCGTTTAGGACTGGGAAACAAACGCTAGCTCGCCTTGCAAGAAACACACTCTGCTTTTGAGAAAACAGCACTCTTCTACTCTCCTGTGTTTCCTATAGGGCCAGAACAGTGAGCTTGCTCAGAACAAAAGAACTGTGCTTCCTACACACACGGGGCATATCTAGTTCAACTCTGCTTAGGAAACTGACCAGAACAGTAGCTTCTCTTCAGTCCAATACACTGTACTTGCTGGGAACAGACGCGAGTGCTATTTGCACTGTGTATGGCAATGGGAGCGCAATAGTTACTCTTCTAAGCAGAAAACAACTCTTGCTCGTAGGACCAGAAACTGCATGGGATTCAACTCCGTTTAGGACTGGGAAACAAACGCTAGCTCGCCTTGCAAGAAACACACTCTGCTTTTGAGAAAACAGCACTCTTCTACTCTCCTGTGTTTCCTATAGGGCCAGAACAGTGAGCTTGCTCAGAACAAAAGAACTGTGCTTCCTACACACACGGGGCATATCTAGTTCAACTCTGCTTAGGAAACTGACCAGAACAGTAGCTTCTCTTCAGTCCAATACACTGTACTTGCTGGGAACAGACGCGAGTGCTATTTGCACTGTGTATGGCAATGGGAGCGCAATAGTGACTCTTCTTAGCAGAAAACAACTCTTGCTCGTAGGACCAGAAACTGCATGGGATTCAACTCCGTTTAGGACTGGGAAACAAACGCTAGCTCGCCTTGCAAGAAACACACTCTGCTTTTGAGAAAACAGCACTCTTCTACTCTCCTGTGTTTCCTATAGGGCCAGAACAGTGAGCTTGCTCAGAACAAAAGAACTGTGCTTCCTACACACACGGGGCATATCTAGTTCAACTCTGCTTAGGAAACTGACCAGAACAGTAGCTTCTCTTCAGTCCAATACACTGTACTTGCTGGGAACAGACGCGAGTGCTATTTGCACTGTGTATGACAATGGGAGCGCAATAGTGACTCTTCTTAGCAGAAAACAACTCTTGCTCGTAGGACCAGAAACTGCATGGGATTCAACTCCGTTTAGGACTGGGAAACAAACGCTAGCTCGCCTTGCAAGAAACACACTCTGCTTTTGAGAAAACAGCACTCTTCTACTCTCCTGTGTTTCCTATAGGGCCAGAACAGTGAGCTTGCTCAGAACAAAGAACTGTGCTTCCTACACACACGGGGCATATCTAGTTCAACTCTGCTTAGGAAACTGACCAGAAAAGTAGCTTCTCTTCAGTCCAATACACTGTACTTGCTGGGAACAGACGCGAGTGCTATTTGCACTGTGTATGGCAATGGGAGCGCAATAGTGACTCTTCTTAGCAGAAAACAACTCTTGCTCGTAGGACCAGAAACTGCATGGGATTCAACTCCGTTTAGGACTGGGAAACAAACGCTAGCTCGCCTTGCAAGAAACACACTCTGCTTTTGAGAAAACAGCACTCTTCTACTCTCCTGTGTTTCCTATAGGGCCAGAACAGTGAGCTTGCTCAGAACAAAAAAACTGTGCTTCCTACACACACGGGGCATATCTAGTTCAACTCTGCTTAGGAAACTGACCAGAACAGTAGCTTCTCTTCAGTCCAATACACTGTACTTGCTGGGAACAGACGCGAGTGCTATTTGCACTGTGTATGGCAATGGGAGCGCAATAGTGACTCTTCTTAGCAGAAAACAACTCTTGCTCGTAGGACCAGAAACTGCATGGGATTCAACTCCGTTTAGGACTGGGAAACAAACGCTAGCTCGCCTTGCAAGAAACACACTCTGCTTTTGAGAAAACAGCACTCTTCTACTCTCCTGTGTTTCCTATAGGGCCAGAACAGTGAGCTTGCTCAGAACAAAAGAACTGTGCTTCCTACACACACGGGGCATATCTAGTTCAACTCTGCTTAGGAAACTGACAAGAACAGTAGCTTCTCTTCAGTCCAATACACTGTACTTGCTGGGAACAGACGCGAGTGCTATTTGAACTGTGTATGGCAATGGGAGGGCAATAGTGACTCTTCTTAGCAGAAAACAACTCTTGCTCGTAGGACCAGAAACTGCATGGGATTCAACTCCGTTTAGGACTGGGAAACAAACGCTAGCTCGCCTTGCAAGAAACACACTCTGCTTTTGAGAAAATAGCACTCTTCTACTCTCCTGTGTTTCCTATAGGGCCAGAACAGTGAGCTTGCTCAGAACAAAAAAACTGTGCTTCCTACACACACGGGGCATATCTAGTTCAACTCTGCTTAGGAAACTGACCAGAACAGTAGCTTCTCTTCAGTCCAATACAATGTACTTGCTGGGAACAGACGCGAGTGCTATTTGCACTGTGTATGGCAATGGGAGCGCAATAGTGACTCTTCTTAGCAGAAAACAACTCTTGCTCGTAGGACCAGAAACTGCATGGGATTCAACTCCGTTTAGGACTGGGAAACAAACGCTAGCTCGCCTTGCAAGAAACACACTCTGCTTTTGAGAAAACAGCACTCTTCTACTCTCCTGTGTTTCCTATAGGGCCAGAACAGTGAGCTTGCTCAGAACAAAAGAACTGTGCTTCCTACACACACGGGGCATATCTAGTTCAACTCTGCTTAGGAAACTGACCAGAACAGTAGCTTCTCTTCAGTCCAATACACTGTACTTGCTGGGAACAGACGCGAGTGCTATTTGCACTGTGTATGGCAATGGGAGCGCAATAGTGACTCTTCTTAGCAGAAAACAACTCTTGCTCGTAGGACCAGAAACTGCATGGGATTCAACTCCGTTTAGGACTGGGAAACAAACGCTAGCTCGCCTTGCAAGAAACACACTCTGCTTTTGAGAAAACAGCACTCTTCTACTCTCCTGTGTTTCCTATAGGGCCAGAACAGTGAGCTTGCTCAGAACAAAAGAACTGTGCTTCCTACACACACGGGGCATATCTAGTTCAACTCTGCTTAGGAAACTGACCAGAACAGTAGCTTCTCTTCATTCCAATACACTGTACTTGCTGGGAACAGACGCGAGTGCTATTTGCACTGTGTATGGCAATGGGAGCGCAATAGTGACTCTTCTTAGCAGAAAACAACTCTTGCTCGTAGGACCAGAAACTGCATGGGATTCAACTCCGTTTAGGACTGGGAAACAAACGCTAGCTCGCCTTGCAAGAAACACACTCTGCTTTTGAGAAAACAGCACTCTTCTACTCTCCTGTGTTTCCTATAGGGCCAGAACAGTGAGCTTGCTCAGAACAAAAGAACTGTGCTTCCTACACACACGGGGCATATCTAGTTCAACTCTGCTTAGGAAACTGACCAGAACAGTAGCTTCTCTTCAGTCCAATACACTGTACTTGCTGGGAACAGACGCGAGTGCTATTTGCACTGTGTATGGCAATGGGAGCGCAATAGTGACTCTTCTTAGCAGAAAACAACTCTTGCTCGTAGGACCACAAACTGCATGGGATTCAACTCCGTTTAGGACTGGGAAACAAACGCTAGCTCGCCTTGCAAGAAACACACTCTGCTTTTGAGAAAACAGCACTCTTCTACTCTCCTGTGTTTCCTATAGGGCCAGAACAGTGAGCTTGCTCAGAACAAAAGAACTGTGCTTCCTACACACACGGGGCATATCTAGTTCAACTCTGCTTAGGAAACTGACCAGAACAGTAGCTTCTCTTCAGTCCAATACACTGTACTTGCTGGGAACAGACGCGAGTGCTATTTGCACTGTGTATGACAATGGGAGCGCAATAGTGACTCTTCTTAGCAGAAAACAACTCTTGCTCGTAGGACCAGAAACTGCATGGGATTCAACTCCATTTAGGACTGGGAAACAAACGCTAGCTCGCCTTGCAAGAAACACACTCTGCTTTTGAGAAAACAGCACTCTTCTACTCTCCTGTGTTTCCTATAGGGCCAGAACAGTGAGCTTGCTCAGAACAAAGAACTGTGCTTCCTACACACACGGGGCATATCTAGTTCAACTCTGCTTAGGAAACTGACCAGAAAAGTAGCTTCTCTTCAGTCCAATACACTGTACTTGCTGGGAACAGACGCGAGTGCTATTTGCACTGTGTATGGCAATGGGAGCGCAATAGTGACTCTTCTTAGCAGAAAACAACTCTTGCTCGTAGGACCAGAAACTGCATGGGATTCAACTCCGTTTAGGACTGGGAAACAAACGCTAGCTCGCCTTGCAAGAAACACACTCTGCTTTTGAGAAAACAGCACTCTTCTACTCTCCTGTGTTTCCTATAGGGCCAGAACAGTGAGCTTGCTCAGAACAAAAAAACTGTGCTTCCTACACACACGGGGCATATCTAGTTCAACTCTGCTTAGGAAACTGACCAGAACAGTAGCTTCTCTTCAGTCCAATACACTGTA
This sequence comes from Peromyscus eremicus, assembly GCF_949786415.1. Classification (NCBI taxonomy): domain Eukaryota; kingdom Metazoa; phylum Chordata; class Mammalia; order Rodentia; family Cricetidae; genus Peromyscus; species Peromyscus eremicus. The sequence continues at coordinate 9,761 of NW_026737704.1, read as the reverse complement.
CTTGCTGGGAACAGACGCGAGTGCTATTTGCACTGTGTATGGCAATGGGAGCGCAATAGTGACTCTTCTTAGCAGAAAACAACTCTTGCTCGTAGGACCAGAAACTGCATGGGATTCAACTCCGTTTAGGACTGGGAAACAAACGCTAGCTCGCCTTGCAAGAAACACACTCTGCTTTTGAGAAAACAGCACTCTTCTACTCTCCTGTGTTTCCTATAGGGCCAGAACAGTGAGCTTGCTCAGAACAAAAGAACTGTGCTTCCTACACACACGGGGCATATCTAGTTCAACTCTGCTTAGGAAACTGACCAGAACAGTAGCTTCTCTTCAGTCCAATACACTGTACTTGCTGGGAACAGACGCGAGTGCTATTTGAACTGTGTATGGCAATGGGAGGGCAATAGTGACTCTTCTTAGCAGAAAACAACTCTTGCTCGTAGGACCAGAAACTGCATGGGATTCAACTCCGTTTAGGACTGGGAAACAAACGCTAGCTCGCCTTGCAAGAAACACACTCTGCTTTTGAGAAAATAGCACTCTTCTACTCTCCTGTGTTTCCTATAGGGCCAGAACAGTGAGCTTGCTCAGAACAAAAAAACTGTGCTTCCTACACACACGGGGCATATCTAGTTCAACTCTGCTTAGGAAACTGACCAGAACAGTAGCTTCTCTTCAGTCCAATACAATGTACTTGCTGGGAACAGACGCGAGTGCTATTTGCACTGTGTATGGCAATGGGAGCGCAATAGTGACTCTTCTTAGCAGAAAACAACTCTTGCTCGTAGGACCAGAAACTGCATGGGATTCAACTCCGTTTAGGACTGGGAAACAAACGCTAGCTCGCCTTGCAAGAAACACACTCTGCTTTTGAGAAAACAGCACTCTTCTACTCTCCTGTGTTTCCTATAGGGCCAGAACAGTGAGCTTGCTCAGAACAAAAGAACTGTGCTTCCTACACACACGGGGCATATCTAGTTCAACTCTGCTTAGGAAACTGACCAGAACAGTAGCTTCTCTTCAGTCCAATACACTGTACTTGCTGGGAACAGACGCGAGTGCTATTTGCACTGTGTATGGCAATGGGAGCGCAATAGTGACTCTTCTTAGCAGAAAACAACTCTTGCTCGTAGGACCAGAAACTGCATGGGATTCAACTCCGTTTAGGACTGGGAAACAAACGCTAGCTCGCCTTGCAAGAAACACACTCTGCTTTTGAGAAAACAGCACTCTTCTACTCTCCTGTGTTTCCTATAGGGCCAGAACAGTGAGCTTGCTCAGAACAAAAGAACTGTGCTTCCTACACACACGGGGCATATCTAGTTCAACTCTGCTTAGGAAACTGACCAGAACAGTAGCTTCTCTTCATTCCAATACACTGTACTTGCTGGGAACAGACGCGAGTGCTATTTGCACTGTGTATGGCAATGGGAGCGCAATAGTGACTCTTCTTAGCAGAAAACAACTCTTGCTCGTAGGACCAGAAACTGCATGGGATTCAACTCCGTTTAGGACTGGGAAACAAACGCTAGCTCGCCTTGCAAGAAACACACTCTGCTTTTGAGAAAACAGCACTCTTCTACTCTCCTGTGTTTCCTATAGGGCCAGAACAGTGAGCTTGCTCAGAACAAAAGAACTGTGCTTCCTACACACACGGGGCATATCTAGTTCAACTCTGCTTAGGAAACTGACCAGAACAGTAGCTTCTCTTCAGTCCAATACACTGTACTTGCTGGGAACAGACGCGAGTGCTATTTGCACTGTGTATGGCAATGGGAGCGCAATAGTGACTCTTCTTAGCAGAAAACAACTCTTGCTCGTAGGACCACAAACTGCATGGGATTCAACTCCGTTTAGGACTGGGAAACAAACGCTAGCTCGCCTTGCAAGAAACACACTCTGCTTTTGAGAAAACAGCACTCTTCTACTCTCCTGTGTTTCCTATAGGGCCAGAACAGTGAGCTTGCTCAGAACAAAAGAACTGTGCTTCCTACACACACGGGGCATATCTAGTTCAACTCTGCTTAGGAAACTGACCAGAACAGTAGCTTCTCTTCAGTCCAATACACTGTACTTGCTGGGAACAGACGCGAGTGCTATTTGTACTGTGTATGGCAAAGGGAGCGCAATAGTGACTCTTCTTAGCAGAAAACAACTCTTGCTCGTAGGACCACAAACTGCATGGGATTCAACTCCGTTTAGGACTGGGAAACAAACGCTAGCTCGCCTTGCAAGAAACACACTCTGCTTTTGAGAAAACAGCACTCTTCTACTCTCCTGTGTTTCCTATAGGGCCAGAACAGTGAGCTTGCTCAGACCAAAGAACTGTGCTTCCTACACACACGGGGCATATCTAGTTCAACTCTGCTTAGGAAACTGACCAGAACAGTAGCTTCTCTTCAGTCCAATACACTGTACTTGCTGGGAACAGACGCGAGTGCTATTTGCACTGTGTATGGCAATGGGAGCGCAATAGTGACTCTTCTAAGCAGAAAACAACTCTTGCTTGTAGGACCAGAAACTGCATGGGATTCAACTCCGTTTAGGACTGGGAAACAAACGCTAGCTCGCCTTGCAAGAAACACACTCTGCTTTTGAGAAAACAGCACTCTTCTACTCTCCTGTGTTTCCTATAGGGCCAGAACAGTGAGCTTGCTCAGAACAAAAGAACTGTGCTTCCTACACACACGGGGCATATCTAGTTCAACTCTGCTTAGGAAACTGACCAGAACAGTAGCTTCTCTTCAGTCCAATACACTGTACTTGCTGGGAACAGACGCGAGTGCTATTTGCACTGTGTATGGCAATGGGAGCGCAATAGTGACTCTTCTTAGCAGAAAACAACTCTTGCTCGTAGGACCAGAAACTGCATGGGATTCAACTCCGTTTAGGACTGGGAAACAAACGCTAGCTCGCCTTGCAAGAAACACACTCTGCTTTTGAGAAAACAGCACTCTTCTACTCTCCTGTGTTTCCTATAGGGCCAGAACAGTGAGCTTGCTCAGAACAAAAGAACTGTGCTTCCTACACACACGGGGCATATCTAGTTCAACTCTGCTTAGGAAACTGACCAGAACAGTAGCTTCTCTTCAGTCCAAATACACTGTACTTGCTGGGAACAGACGCGAGTGCTATTTGCACTGTGTATGGCAATGGGAGCGCAATAGTGACTCTTCTAAGCAGAAAACAACTCTTGCTCGTAGGACCAGAATCTGCATGGGATTCAACTCCGTTTAGGACTGGCAAACAAACGCTAGCTCGCCTTGCAAGAAACACACTCTGCTTTTGAGAAAACAGCACTCTTCTACTCTCCTGTGTTTCCTATAGGGCCAGAACAGTGAGCTTGCTCAGAACAAAAAAACTATGCTTCCTACACACACGGGGCATATCTAGTTCAACTCTGCTTAGGAAACTGACAAGAACAGTAGCTTCTCTTCAGTCCAATACAATGTACTTGCTGGGAACAGACGCGAGTGCTATTTGCACTGTGTATGGCAATGGGAGAGCAACAGTGACTCTTCTAAGCAGAAAACAACTCTTGCTCGTAGGACCAGAAACTGCATGGGATTCAACTCCGTTTAGGACTGGGAAACAAACGCTAGCTCGCCTTGCAAGAAACACACTCTGCTTTTGAGAAAACAGCACTCTTCTACTCTCCTGTGTTTCCTATAGGGCCAGAACAGTGAGCTTGCTCAGAACAAAAGAACTGTGCTTCCTACACACACGGGGCATATCTAGTTCAACTCTGCTTAGGAAACTGACCAGAACAGTAGCTTCTCTTCAGTCCAATACACTGTACTTGCTGGGAACAGACGCGAGTGCTATTTGCACTGTGTATGGCAATGGGAGCGCAATAGTGACTCTTCTTAGCAGAAAACAACTCTTGCTCGTAGGACCAGAAACTGCATGGGATTCAACTCCGTTTAGGACTGGGAAACAAACGCTAGCTCGCCTTGCAAGAAACACACTCTGCTTTTGAGAAAACAGCACTCTTCTACTCTCCTGTGTTTCCTATAGGGCCAGAACAGTGAGCTTGCTCAGAACAAAAGAACTGTGCTTCCTACACACACAGGGCATATCTAGTTCAACTCTGCTTAGGAAACTGACCAGAACAGTAGCTTCTCTTCAGTCCAATACACTGTACTTGCTGGGAACAGACGCGAGTGCTATTTGCACTGTGTATGGCAATGGGAGCACAATAGTGACTCTTCTTAGCAGAAAACAACTCTTGCTCGTAGGACCAGAAACTGCATGGGATTCAACTCCGTTTAGGACTGGGAAACAAACGCTAGCTCGCCTTGCAAGAAACACACTCTGCTTTTGAGAAAACAGCACTCTTCTACTCTCCTGTGTTTCCTATAGGGCCAGAACAGTGAGCTTGCTCAGAACAAAAGAACTGTGCTTCCTACACACACGGGGCATATCTAGTTCAACTCTGCTTAGGAAACTGACCAGAACAGTAGCTTCTCTTCATTCCAATACACTGTACTTGCTGGGAACAGACGCGAGTGCTATTTGCACTGTGTATGGCAATGGGAGCACAATAGTGACTCTTCTTAGCAGAAAACAACTCTTGCTCGTAGGACCAGAATCTGCATGGGATTCTACTCCGTTTAGGACTGGGAAACAAACGCTAGCTCGCCTTGCAAGAAACACACTCTGCTTTTGAGAAAACAGCACTCTTCTACTCTCCTGTGTTTCCTATAGGGCCAGAACAGTGAGCTTGCTCAGAACAAAAGAACTGTGCTTCCTACACACACGGGGCATATCTAGTTCAACTCTGCTTAGGAAACTGACCAGAACAGTAGCTTCTCTTCAGTCCAATACACTGTACTTGCTGGGAACAGACGCGAGTGCTATTTGCACTGTGTATGGCAATGGGAGCGCAATAGTGACTCTTCTAAGCAGAAAACAACTCTTGCTCGTAGGACCAGAAACTGCATGGGATTCAACTCCGTTTAGGACTGGGAAACAAACGCTAGCTCGCCTTGCAAGAAACACACTCTGCTTTTGAGAAAACAGCACTCTTCTACTCTCCTGTGTTTCCTATAGGGCCAGAACAGTGAGCTTGCTCAGACCAAAGAACTGTGCTTCCTACACACACGGGGCATATCTAGTTCAACTCTGCTTAGGAAACTGACCAGAACAGTAGCTTCTCTTCAGTCCAATACACTGTACTTGCTGGGAACAGACGCGAGTGCTATTTGCACTGTGTATGGCAATGGGAGCGCAATAGTGACTCTTCTAAGCAGAAAACAACTCTTGCTTGTAGGACCACAAACTGCATGGGATTCAACTCCGTTTAGGACTGGGAAACAAACGCTAGCTCGCCTTGCAAGAAACACACTCTGCTTTTGAGAAAACAGCACTCTTCTACTCTCCTGTGTTTCCTATAGGGCCAGAACAGTGAGCTTGCTCAGACCAAAGAACTGTGCTTCCTACACACACGGGGCATATCTAGTTCAACTCTGCTTAGGAAACTGACCAGAACAGTAGCTTCTCTTCAGTCCAATACACTGTACTTGCTGGGAACAGACGCGAGTGCTATTTGCACTGTGTATGGCAATGGGAGCGCAATAGTGACTCTTCTAAGCAGAAAACAACTCTTGCTTGTAGGACCAGAAACTGCATGGGATTCAACTCCGTTTAGGACTGGGAAACAAACGCTAGCTCGCCTTGCAAGAAACACACTCTGCTTTTGAGAAAACAGCACTCTTCTACTCTCCTGTGTTTCCTATAGGGCCAGAACAGTGAGCTTGCTCAGAACAAAAGAACTGTGCTTCCTACACACACGGGGCATATCTAGTTCAACTCTGCTTAGGAAACTGACCAGAACAGTAGCTTCTCTTCAGTCCAATACACTGTACTTGCTGGGAACAGACGCGAGTGCTATTTGCACTGTGTATGGCAATGGGAGCGCAATAGTGACTCTTCTTAGCAGAAAACAACTCTTGCTCGTAGGACCAGAAACTGCATGGGATTCAACTCCGTTTAGGACTGGGAAACAAACGCTAGCTCGCCTTGCAAGAAACACACTCTGCTTTTGAGAAAACAGCACTCTTCTACTCTCCTGTGTTTCCTATAGGGCCAGAACAGTGAGCTTGCTCAGAACAAAAGAACTGTGCTTCCTACACACACGGGGCATATCTAGTTCAACTCTGCTTAGGAAACTGACCAGAACAGTAGCTTCTCTTCAGTCCAAATACACTGTACTTGCTGGGAACAGACGCGAGTGCTATTTGCACTGTGTATGGCAATGGGAGCGCAATAGTGACTCTTCTTAGCAGAAAACAACTCTTGCTCGTAGGACCAGAATCTGCATGGGATTCAACTCCGTTTAGGACTGGCAAACAAACGCTAGCTCGCCTTGCAAGAAACACACTCTGCTTTTGAGAAAACAGCACTCTTCTACTCTCCTGTGTTTCCTATAGGGCCAGAACAGTGAGCTTGCTCAGAACAAAAAAACTATGCTTCCTACACACACGGGGCATATCTAGTTCAACTCTGCTTAGGAAACTGACAAGAACAGTAGCTTCTCTTCAGTCCAATACAATGTACTTGCTGGGAACAGACGCGAGTGCTATTTGCACTGTGTATGGCAATGGGAGAGCAACAGTGACTCTTCTAAGCAGAAAACAACTCTTGCTCGTAGGACCAGAAACTGCATGGGATTCAACTCCGTTTAGGACTGGGAAACAAACGCTAGCTCGCCTTGCAAGAAACACACTCTGCTTTTGAGAAAACAGCACTCTTCTACTCTCCTGTGTTTCCTATAGGGCCAGAACAGTGAGCTTGCTCAGAACAAAAGAACTGTGCTTCCTACACACACGGGGCATATCTAGTTCAACTCTGCTTAGGAAACTGACCAGAACAGTAGCTTCTCTTCAGTCCAATACACTGTACTTGCTGGGAACAGACGCGAGTGCTATTTGCACTGTGTATGGCAATGGGAGCGCAATAGTGACTCTTCTTAGCAGAAAACAACTCTTGCTCGTAGGACCACAAACTGCATGGGATTCAACTCCGTTTAGGACTGGGAAACAAACGCTAGCTCGCCTTGCAAGAAACACACTCTGCTTTTGAGAAAACAGCACTCTTCTACTCTCCTGTGTTTCCTATAGGGCCAGAACAGTGAGCTTGCTCAGAACAAAAGAACTGTGCTTCCTACACACACAGGGCATATCTAGTTCAACTCTGCTTAGGAAACTGACCAGAACAGTAGCTTCTCTTCAGTCCAATACACTGTACTTGCTGGGAACAGACGCGAGTGCTATTTGCACTGTGTATGGCAATGGGAGCGCAATAGTGACTCTTCTTAGCAGAAAACAACTCTTGCTCGTAGGACCAGAAACTGCATGGGATTCAACTCCGTTTAGGACTGGGAAACAAACGCTAGCTCGCCTTGCAAGAAACACACTCTGCTTTTGAGAAAACAGCACTCTTCTACTCTCCTGTGTTTCCTATAGGGCCAGAACAGTGAGCTTGCTCAGAACCAAAGAACTGTGCTTCCTACACACACGGGGCATATCTAGTTCAACTCTGCTTAGGAAACTGACCAGAACAGTAGCTTCTCTTCATTCCAATACACTGTACTTGCTGGGAACAGACGCGAGTGCTATTTGCACTGTGTATGGCAATGGGAGCACAATAGTGACTCTTCTTAGCAGAAAACAACTCTTGCTCGTAGGACCAGAATCTGCATGGGATTCTACTCCGTTTAGGACTGGGAAACAAACGCTAGCTCGCCTTGCAAGAAACACACTCTGCTTTTGAGAAAACAGCACTCTTCTACTCTCCTGTGTTTCCTATAGGGCCAGAACAGTGAGCTTGCTCAGAACAAAAGAACTGTGCTTCCTACACACACGGGGCATATCTAGTTCAACTCTGCTTAGGAAACTGACCAGAACAGTAGCTTCTCTTCAGTCCAATACACTGTACTTGCTGGGAACAGACGCGAGTGCTATTTGCACTGTGTATGGCAATGGGAGCGCAATAGTGACTCTTCTAAGCAGAAAACAACTCTTGCTCGTAGGACCAGAAACTGCATGGGATTCAACTCCGTTTAGGACTGGGAAACAAACGCTAGCTCGCCTTGCAAGAAACACACTCTGCTTTTGAGAAAACAGCACTCTTCTACTCTCCTGTGTTTCCTATAGGGCCAGAACAGTGAGCTTGCTCAGAACAAAAGAACTGTGCTTCCTACACACACGGGGCATATCTAGTTCAACTCTGCTTAGGAAACTGACAAGAACAGTAGCTTCTCTTCAGTCCAATACACTGTACTTGCTGGGAACAGACGCGAGTGCTATTTGCACTGTGTATGGCAATGGGAGCGCAATAGTGACTCTTCTTAGCAGAAAACAACTCTTGCTCGTAGGACCAGAAACTGCATGGGATTCAACTCCGTTTAGGACTGGGAAACAAACGCTAGCTCGCCTTGCAAGAAACACACTCTGCTTTTGAGAAAACAGCACTCTTCTACTCTCCTGTGTTTCCTATAGGGCCAGAACAGTGAGCTTGCTCAGAACAAAAGAACTGTGCTTCCTACACACACGGGGCATATCTAGTTCAACTCTGCTTAGGAAACTGACCAAAACAGTAGCTTCTCTTCAGTCCAATACACTGTACTTGCTGGGAACAGACGCGAGTGCTATTTGAACTGTGTATGGCAATGGGAGCGCAATAGTGACTCTTCTAAGCAGAAAACAACTCTTGCTCGTAGGACCAGAAACTGCATGGGATTCAACTCCGTTTAGGACTGGGAAACAAACGCTAGCTCGCCTTGCAAGAAACACACTCTGCTTTTGAGAAAACAGCACTCTTCTACTCTCCTGTGTTTCCTATAGGGCCAGAACAGTGAGCTTGCTCAGAACAAAAAAACTGTGCTTCCTACACACACGGGGCATATCTAGTTCAACTCTGCTTAGGAAACTGACCAGAACAGTAGCTTCTCTTCAGTCCAATACACTGTACTTGCTGGGAACAGACGCGAGTGTTATTTGCACTGTGTATGACAATGAGAGCGCCATAGTGACTCCTCTTAGCAGAAAACAACTCTTGCTCGTAGGACCACAAACTGCATGGGATTCAACTCCGTTTAGGACTGGGAAACAAACGCTAGCTCGCCTTGCAAGAAACACACTCTGCTTTTGAGAAAACAGCACTCTTCTACTCTCCTGTGTTTCCTATAGGGCCAGAACAGTGAGCTTGCTCAGAACAAAAGAACTGTGCTTCCTACACACACGGGGCATATCTAGTTCAACTCTGCTTAGGAAACTGACCAGAACAGTAGCTTCTCTTCATTCCAATACACTGTACTTGCTGGGAACAGACGCGAGTGCTATTTGCACTGTGTATGGCAATGGGAGCGCAATAGTGACTCTTCTTAGCAGAAAACAACTCTTGCTCGTAGGACCAGAAACTGCATGGGATTCAACTCCGTTTAGGACTGGGAAACAAACGCTAGCTCGCCTTGCAAGAAACACACTCTGCTTTTGAGAAAACAGCACTCTTCTACTCTCCTGTGTTTCCTATAGGGCCAGAACAGTGAGCTTGCTCAGAACAAAAGAACTGTGCTTCCTACACACACGGGGCATATCTAGTTCAACTCTGCTTAGGAAACTGACCAGAACAGTAGCTTCTCTTCATTCCAATACACTGTACTTGCTGGGAACAGACGCGAGTGCTATTTGCACTGTGTATGGCAATGGGAGGGCAATAGTGACTCTTCTTAGCAGAAAACAACTCTTGCTCGTAGGACCAGA
>NW_026737703.1:0-34032 GCF_949786415.1 Peromyscus eremicus | reverse complement strand
AAGAAACACACTCTGCTTTTGAGAAAACAGCACTCTTCTACTCTCCTGTGTTTCCTATAGGGCCAGAACAGTGAGCTTGCTCAGAACAAAAGAACTGTGCTTCCTACACACACGGGGCATATCTAGTTCAACTCTGCTTAGGAAACTGACCAGAACAGTAGCTTCTCTTCAGTCCAATACACTGTACTTGCTGGGAACAGACGCGAGTGCTATTTGCACTGTGTATGGCAATGGGAGCGCAATAGTGACTCTTCTTAGCAGAAAACAACTCTTGCTCGTAGGACCAGAAACTGCATGGGATTCAACTCCGTTTAGGACTGGGAAACAAACGCTAGCTCGCCTTGCAAGAAACACACTCTGCTTTTGAGAAAACAGCACTCTTCTACTCTCCTGTGTTTCCTATAGGGCCAGAACAGTGAGCTTGCTCAGAACAAAAGAACTGTGCTTCCTACACACACGGGGCATATCTAGTTCAACTCTGCTTAGGAAACTGACCAGAACAGTAGCTTCTCTTCAGTCCAATACACTGTACTTGCTGGGAACAGACGCGAGTGCTATTTGCACTGTGTATGGCAATGGGAGCGCAATAGTGACTCTTCTTAGCAGAAAACAACTCTTGCTCGTAGGACCACAAACTGCATGGGATTCAACTCCGTTTAGGACTGGGAAACAAACGCTAGCTCGCCTTGCAAGAAACACACTCTGCTTTTGAGAAAACAGCACTCTTCTACTCTCCTGTGTTTCCTATAGGGCCAGAACAGTGAGCTTGCTCAGAACAAAAGAACTGTGCTTCCTACACACACGGGGCATATCTAGTTCAACTCTGCTTAGGAAACTGACCAGAACAGTAGCTTCTCTTCAGTCCAATACACTGTACTTGCTGGGAACAGACGCGAGTGCTATTTGCACTGTGTATGGCAATGGGAGCGCAATAGTGACTCTTCTTAGCAGAAAACAACTCTTGCTCGTAGGACCAGAATCTGCATGGGATTCAACTCCGTTTAGGACTGGGAAACAAACGCTAGCTCGCCTTGCAAGAAACACACTCTGCTTTTGAGAAAACAGCACTCTTCTACTCTCCTGTGTTTCCTATAGGGCCAGAACAGTGAGCTTGCTCAGAACAAAAGAACTGTGCTTCCTACACACACGGGGCATATCTAGTTCAACTCTGCTTAGGAAACTGACCAGAACAGTAGCTTCTCTTCAGTCCAATACACTGTACTTGCTGGGAACAGACGCGAGTGCTATTTGCACTGTGTATGGCAATGGGAGCGCAATAGTGACTCTTCTAAGCAGAAAACAACTCTTGCTCATAGGACCAGAAACTGCATGGGATTCAACTCCGTTTAGGACTGGGAAACAAACGCTAGCTCGCCTTGCAAGAAACACACTCTGCTTTTGAGAAAACAGCACTCTTCTACACTCCTGTGTTTCCTATAGGGCCAGAACAGTGAGCTTGCTCAGAACAAAAGAACTGTGCTTCCTACACACACGGGGCATATCTAGTTCAACTCTGCTTAGGAAACTGACCAGAACAGTAGCTTCTCTTCAGTCCAATACACTGTACTTGCTGGGAACAGACGCGAGTGCTATTTGCACTGTGTATGGCAATGGGAGCGCAATAGTGACTCTTCTTAGCAGAAAACAACTCTTGCTCGTAGGACCAGAAACTGCATGGGATTCAACTCCGTTTAGGACTGGGAAACAAACGCTAGCTCGCCTTGCAAGAAACACACTCTGCTTTTGAGAAAACAGCACTCTTCTACTCTCCTGTGTTTCCTATAGGGCCAGAACAGTGAGCTTGCTCAGAACAAAAGAACTGTGCTTCCTACACACACGGGGCATATCTAGTTCAACTCTGCTTAGGAAACTGACCAGAACAGTAGCTTCTCTTCAGTCCAATACACTGTACTTGCTGGGAACAGACGCGAGTGCTATTTGCACTGTGTATGGCAATGGAAGCGCAATAGTGACTCTTCTTAGCAGAAAACAACTCTTGCTCGTAGGACCAGAAACTGCATGGGATTCAACTCCGTTTAGGACTGGGAAACAAACGCTAGCTCGCCTTGCAAGAAACACACTCTGCTTTTGAGAAAACAGCACTCTTCTACTCTCCTGTGTTTCCTATAGGGCCAGAACAGTGAGCTTGCTCAGAACAAAAAAACTGTGCTTCCTACACACACGGGGCATATCTAGTTCAACTCTGCTTAGGAAACTGACCAGAACAGTAGCTTCTCTTCAGTCCAATACACTGTACTTGCTGGGAACAGACGCGAGTGCTATTTGCACTGTGTATGGCAATGGGAGCGCAATAGTGACTCTTCTTAGCAGAAAACAACTCTTGCTCGTAGGACCACAAACTGCATGGGATTCAACTCCGTTTAGGACTGAGAAACAAACGCTAGCTCGCCTTGCAAGAAACACACTCTGCTTTTGAGAAAACAGCACTCTTCTACTCTCCTGTGTTTCCTATAGGGCCAGAACAGTGAGCTTGCTCAGAACAAAAGAACTGTGCTTCCTACACACACGGGGCATATCTAGTTCAACTCTGCTTAGGAAACTGACCAGAACAGTAGCTTCTCTTCATTCCAATACACTGTACTTGCTGGGAACAGACGCGAGTGCTATTTGCACTGTGTATGGCAATGGGAGCGCAATAGTGACTCTTCTTAGCAGAAAACAACTCTTGCTCGTAGGACCAGAATCTGCATGGGATTCAACTCCGTTTAGGACTGGGAAACAAACGCTAGCTCGCCTTGCAAGAAACACACTCTGCTTTTGAGAAAACAGCACTCTTCTACTCTCCTGTGTTTCCTATAGGGCCAGAACAGTGAGCTTGCTCAGAACAAAAGAACTGTGCTTCCTACACACACGGGGCATATCTAGTTCAACTCTGCTTAGGAAACTGACCAGAACAGTAGCTTCTCTTCAGTCCAATACACTGTACTTGCTGGGAACAGACGCGAGTGCTATTTGCACTGTGTATGGCAATGGGAGCGCAATAGTGACTCTTCTAAGCAGAAAACAACTCTTGCTCGTAGGACCAGAAACTGCATGGGATTCAACTCCGTTTAGGACTGGGAAACAAACGCTAGCTCGCCTTGCAAGAAACACACTCTGCTTTTGAGAAAACAGCACTCTTCTACTCTCCTGTGTTTCCTATAGGGCCAGAACAGTGAGCTTGCTCAGAACCAAAGAACTGTGCTTCCTACACACACGGGGCATATCTAGTTCAACTCTGCTTAGGAAACTGACCAGAACAGTAGCTTCTCTTCAGTCCAATACACTGTACTTGCTGGGAACAGACGCGAGTGCTATTTGCACTGTGTATGGCAATGGGAGCGCAATAGTGACTCTTCTTAGCAGAAAACAACTCTTGCTCGTAGGACCAGAATCTGCATGGGATTCAACTCCGTTTAGGACTGGGAAACAAACGCTAGCTCGCCTTGCAAGAAACACACTCTGCTTTTGAGAAAACAGCACTCTTCTACTCTCCTGTGTTTCCTATAGGGCCAGAACAGTGAGCTTGCTCAGAACAAAAGAACTGTGCTTCCTACACACACGGGGCATATCTAGTTCAACTCTGCTTAGGAAACTGACCAGAACAGTAGCTTCTCTTCAGTCCAATACACTGTACTTGCTGGGAACAGACGCGTGTGCTATTTGCACTGTGTATGGCAATGGGAGCGCAATAGTGACTCTTCTTAGCAGAAAACAACTCTTGCTCGTAGGACCAGAAACTGCATGGGATTCAACTCCGTTTAGGACTGGGAAACAAACGCTAGCTCGCCTTGCAAGAAACACACTCTGCTTTTGAGAAAACAGCACTCTTCTACACTCCTGTGTTTCCTATAGGGCCAGAACAGTGAGCTTGCTCAGAACCAAAGAACTGTGCTTCCTACACACACGGGGCATATCTAGTTCAACTCTGCTTAGGAAACTGACCAGAACAGTAGCTTCTCTTCAGTCCAATACACTGTACTTGCTGGGAACAGACGCGAGTGCTATTTGCACTGTGTATGGCAATGGGAGCGCAATAGTGACTCTTCTTAGCAGAAAACAACTCTTGCTCGTAGGACCACAAACTGCATGGGATTCAACTCCGTTTAGGACTGGGAAACAAACGCTAGCTCGCCTTGCAAGAAACACACTCTGCTTTTGAGAAAACAGCACTCTTCTACTCTCCTGTGTTTCCTATAGGGCCAGAACAGTGAGCTTGCTCAGAACCAAAGAACTGTGCTTCCTACACACACGGGGCATATCTAGTTCAACTCTGCTTAGGAAACTGACCAGAACAGTAGCTTCTCTTCAGTCCAATACACTGTACTTGCTGGGAACAGACGCGAGTGCTATTTGCACTGTGTATGGCAATGGGAGCGCAATAGTGACTCTTCTAAGCAGAAAACAACTCTTGCTCGTAGGACCAGAAACTGCATGGGATTCAACTCCGTTTAGGACTGGGAAACAAACGCTAGCTCGCCTTGCAAGAAACACACTCTGCTTTTGAGAAAACAGCACTCTTCTACTCTCCTGTGTTTCCTATAGGGCCAGAACAGTGAGCTTGCTCAGAACAAAAGAACTGTGCTTCCTACACACACGGGGCATATCTAGTTCAACTCTGCTTAGGAAACTGACCAGAACAGTAGCTTCTCTTCAGTCCAATACACTGTACTTGCTGGGAACAGACGCGAGTGCTATTTGCACTGTGTATGGCAATGGGAGCGCAATAGTGACTCTTCTTAGCAGAAAACAACTCTTGCTCGTAGGACCAGAAACTGCATGGGATTCTACTCCGTTTAGGACTGGGAAACAAACGCTAGCTCGCCTTGCAAGAAACACACTCTGCTTTTGAGAAAACAGCACTCTTCTTCTCTCCTGTGTTTCCTATAGGGCCAGAACAGTGAGCTTGCTCAGAACAAAAGAACTGTGCTTCCTACACACACGGGGCATATCTAGTTCAACTCTGCTTAGGAAACTGACCAGAACAGTAGCTTCTCTTCAGTCCAATACACTGTACTTGCTGGGAACAGACGCGAGTGCTATTTGCACTGTGTATGGCAATGGGAGCGCAATAGTGACTCTTCTTAGCAGAAAACAACTCTTGCTCGTAGGACCAGAAACTGCATGGGATTCAACTCCGTTTAGGACTGGGAAACAAACGCTAGCTCGCCTTGCAAGAAACACACTCTGCTTTTGAGAAAACAGCACTCTTCTACACTCCTGTGTTTCCTATAGGGCCAGAACAGTGAGCTTGCTCAGAACCAAAGAACTGTGCTTCCTACACACACGGGGCATATCTAGTTCAACTCTGCTTAGGAAACTGACCAGAACAGTAGCTTCTCTTCAGTCCAATACACTGTACTTGCTGGGAACAGACGCGAGTGCTATTTGCACTGTGTATGGCAATGGGAGCGCAATAGTGACTCTTCTTAGCAGAAAACAACTCTTGCTCGTAGGACCAGAAACTGCATGGGATTCAACTCCGTTTAGGACTGGGAAACAAACGCTAGCTCGCCTTGCAAGAAACACACTCTGCTTTTGAGAAAACAGCACTCTTCTACTCTCCTGTGTTTCCTATAGGGCCAGAACAGTGAGCTTGCTCAGAACCAAAGAACTGTGCTTCCTACACACACGGGGCATATCTAGTTCAACTCTGCTTAGGAAACTGACCAGAACAGTAGCTTCTCTTCAGTCCAATACACTGTACTTGCTGGGAACAGACGCGAGTGCTATTTGCACTGTGTATGGCAATGGGAGCGCAATAGTGACTCTTCTAAGCAGAAAACAACTCTTGCTCGTAGGACCAGAAACTGCATGGGATTCAACTCCGTTTAGGACTGGGAAACAAACGCTAGCTCGCCTTGCAAGAAACACACTCTGCTTTTGAGAAAACAGCACTCTTCTACTCTCCTGTGTTTCCTATAGGGCCAGAACAGTGAGCTTGCTCAGAACAAAAGAACTGTGCTTCCTACACACACGGGGCATATCTAGTTCAACTCTGCTTAGGAAACTGACCAGAACAGTAGCTTCTCTTCAGTCCAATACACTGTACTTGCTGGGAACAGACGCGAGTGCTATTTGCACTGTGTATGGCAATGGGAGCGCAATAGTGACTCTTCTTAGCAGAAAACAACTCTTGCTCGTAGGACCAGAAACTGCATGGGATTCTACTCCGTTTAGGACTGGGAAACAAACGCTAGCTCGCCTTGCAAGAAACACACTCTGCTTTTGAGAAAACAGCACTCTTCTTCTCTCCTGTGTTTCCTATAGGGCCAGAACAGTGAGCTTGCTCAGAACAAAAGAACTGTGCTTCCTACACACACGGGGCATATCTAGTTCAACTCTGCTTAGGAAACTGACCAGAACAGTAGCTTCTCTTCAGTCCAATACACTGTACTTGCTGGGAACAGACGCGAGTGCTATTTGCACTGTGTATGGCAATGGGAGCGCAATAGTGACTCTTCTTAGCAGAAAACAACTCTTGCTCGTAGGACCAGAATCTGCATGGGATTCAACTCCGTTTAGGACTGGGAAACAAACGCTAGCTCGCCTTGCAAGAAACACACTCTGCTTTTGAGAAAACAGCACTCTTCTACTCTCCTGTGTTTCCTATAGGGCCAGAACAGTGAGCTTGCTCAGAACAAAAGAACTGTGCTTCCTACACACACGGGGCATATCTAGTTCAACTCTGCTTAGGAAACTGACCAGAACAGTAGCTTCTCTTCAGTCCAATACACTGTACTTGCTGGGAACAGACGCGAGTGCTATTTGCACTGTGTATGGCAATGGGAGCGCAATAGTGACTCTTCTTAGCAGAAAACAACTCTTGCTCGTAGGACCAGAAACTGCATGGGATTCAACTCCGTTTAGGACTGGGAAACAAACGCTAGCTCGCCTTGCAAGAAACACACTCTGCTTTTGAGAAAACAGCACTCTTCTACTCTCCTGTGTTTCCTATAGGGCCAGAACAGTGAGCTTGCTCAGAACAAAAGAACTGTGCTTCCTACACACACGGGGCATATCTAGTTCAACTCTGCTTAGGAAACTGACCAGAACAGTAGCTTCTCTTCAGTCCAATACACTGTACTTGCTGGGAACAGACGCGAGTGCTATTTGCACTGTGTATGGCAATGGGAGCGCAATAGTGACTCTTCTTAGCAGAAAACAACTCTTGCTCGTAGGACCAGAAACTGCATGGGATTCAACTCCGTTTAGGACTGGGAAACAAACGCTAGCTCGCCTTGCAAGAAACACACTCTGCTTTTGAGAAAACAGCACTCTTCTACTCTCCTGTGTTTCCTATAGGGCCAGAACAGTGAGCTTGCTCAGAACAAAAAAACTGTGCTTCCTACACACACGGGGCATATCTAGTTCAACTCTGCTTAGGAAACTGACCAGAACAGTAGCTTCTCTTCAGTCCAATACACTGTACTTGCTGGGAACAGACGCGAGTGCTATTTGCACTGTGTATGGCAATGGGAGCGCAATAGTGACTCTTCTTAGCAGAAAACAACTCTTGCTCGTAGGACCACAAACTGCATGGGATTCAACTCCGTTTAGGACTGAGAAACAAACGCTAGCTCGCCTTGCAAGAAACACACTCTGCTTTTGAGAAAACAGCACTCTTCTACTCTCCTGTGTTTCCTATAGGGCCAGAACAGTGAGCTTGCTCAGAACAAAAGAACTGTGCTTCCTACACACACGGGGCATATCTAGTTCAACTCTGCTTAGGAAACTGACCAGAACAGTAGCTTCTCTTCATTCCAATACACTGTACTTGCTGGGAACAGACGCGAGTGCTATTTGCACTGTGTATGGCAATGGGAGCGCAATAGTGACTCTTCTTAGCAGAAAACAACTCTTGCTCGTAGGACCAGAATCTGCATGGGATTCAACTCCGTTTAGGACTGGGAAACAAACGCTAGCTCGCCTTGCAAGAAACACACTCTGCTTTTGAGAAAACAGCACTCTTCTACTCTCCTGTGTTTCCTATAGGGCCAGAACAGTGAGCTTGCTCAGAACAAAAGAACTGTGCTTCCTACACACACGGGGCATATCTAGTTCAACTCTGCTTAGGAAACTGACCAGAACAGTAGCTTCTCTTCAGTCCAATACACTGTACTTGCTGGGAACAGACGCGAGTGCTATTTGCACTGTGTATGGCAATGGGAGCGCAATAGTGACTCTTCTAAGCAGAAAACAACTCTTGCTCGTAGGACCAGAAACTGCATGGGATTCAACTCCGTTTAGGACTGGGAAACAAACGCTAGCTCGCCTTGCAAGAAACACACTCTGCTTTTGAGAAAACAGCACTCTTCTACTCTCCTGTGTTTCCTATAGGGCCAGAACAGTGAGCTTGCTCAGAACCAAAGAACTGTGCTTCCTACACACACGGGGCATATCTAGTTCAACTCTGCTTAGGAAACTGACCAGAACAGTAGCTTCTCTTCAGTCCAATACACTGTACTTGCTGGGAACAGACGCGAGTGCTATTTGCACTGTGTATGGCAATGGGAGCGCAATAGTGACTCTTCTTAGCAGAAAACAACTCTTGCTCGTAGGACCAGAATCTGCATGGGATTCAACTCCGTTTAGGACTGGGAAACAAACGCTAGCTCGCCTTGCAAGAAACACACTCTGCTTTTGAGAAAACAGCACTCTTCTACTCTCCTGTGTTTCCTATAGGGCCAGAACAGTGAGCTTGCTCAGAACAAAAGAACTGTGCTTCCTACACACACGGGGCATATCTAGTTCAACTCTGCTTAGGAAACTGACCAGAACAGTAGCTTCTCTTCAGTCCAATACACTGTACTTGCTGGGAACAGACGCGTGTGCTATTTGCACTGTGTATGGCAATGGGAGCGCAATAGTGACTCTTCTTAGCAGAAAACAACTCTTGCTCGTAGGACCAGAAACTGCATGGGATTCAACTCCGTTTAGGACTGGGAAACAAACGCTAGCTCGCCTTGCAAGAAACACACTCTGCTTTTGAGAAAACAGCACTCTTCTACACTCCTGTGTTTCCTATAGGGCCAGAACAGTGAGCTTGCTCAGAACCAAAGAACTGTGCTTCCTACACACACGGGGCATATCTAGTTCAACTCTGCTTAGGAAACTGACCAGAACAGTAGCTTCTCTTCAGTCCAATACACTGTACTTGCTGGGAACAGACGCGAGTGCTATTTGCACTGTGTATGGCAATGGGAGCGCAATAGTGACTCTTCTTAGCAGAAAACAACTCTTGCTCGTAGGACCACAAACTGCATGGGATTCAACTCCGTTTAGGACTGGGAAACAAACGCTAGCTCGCCTTGCAAGAAACACACTCTGCTTTTGAGAAAACAGCACTCTTCTACTCTCCTGTGTTTCCTATAGGGCCAGAACAGTGAGCTTGCTCAGAACCAAAGAACTGTGCTTCCTACACACACGGGGCATATCTAGTTCAACTCTGCTTAGGAAACTGACCAGAACAGTAGCTTCTCTTCAGTCCAATACACTGTACTTGCTGGGAACAGACGCGAGTGCTATTTGCACTGTGTATGGCAATGGGAGCGCAATAGTGACTCTTCTAAGCAGAAAACAACTCTTGCTCATAGGACCAGAAACTGCATGGGATTCAACTCCGTTTAGGACTGGGAAACAAACGCTAGCTCGCCTTGCAAGAAACACACTCTGCTTTTGAGAAAACAGCACTCTTCTACTCTCCTGTGTTTCCTATAGGGCCAGAACAGTGAGCTTGCTCAGAACAAAAGAACTGTGCTTCCTACACACACGGGGCATATCTAGTTCAACTCTGCTTAGGAAACTGACCAGAACAGTAGCTTCTCTTCAGTCCAATACACTGTACTTGCTGGGAACAGACGCGAGTGCTATTTGCACTGTGTATGGCAATGGGAGCGCAATAGTGACTCTTCTTAGCAGAAAACAACTCTTGCTCGTAGGACCAGAAACTGCATGGGATTCTACTCCGTTTAGGACTGGGAAACAAACGCTAGCTCGCCTTGCAAGAAACACACTCTGCTTTTGAGAAAACAGCACTCTTCTTCTCTCCTGTGTTTCCTATAGGGCCAGAACAGTGAGCTTGCTCAGAACAAAAGAACTGTGCTTCCTACACACACGGGGCATATCTAGTTCAACTCTGCTTAGGAAACTGACCAGAACAGTAGCTTCTCTTCAGTCCAATACACTGTACTTGCTGGGAACAGACGCGAGTGCTATTTGCACTGTGTATGGCAATGGGAGCGCAATAGTGACTCTTCTTAGCAGAAAACAACTCTTGCTCGTAGGACCAGAATCTGCATGGGATTCAACTCCGTTTAGGACTGGGAAACAAACGCTAGCTCGCCTTGCAAGAAACACACTCTGCTTTTGAGAAAACAGCACTCTTCTACTCTCCTGTGTTTCCTATAGGGCCAGAACAGTGAGCTTGCTCAGAACAAAAGAACTGTGCTTCCTACACACACGGGGCATATCTAGTTCAACTCTGCTTAGGAAACTGACCAGAACAGTAGCTTCTCTTCAGTCCAATACACTGTACTTGCTGGGAACAGACGCGAGTGCTATTTGCACTGTGTATGGCAATGGGAGCGCAATAGTGACTCTTCTTAGCAGAAAACAACTCTTGCTCGTAGGACCAGAAACTGCATGGGATTCAACTCCGTTTAGGACTGGGAAACAAACGCTAGCTCGCCTTGCAAGAAACACACTCTGCTTTTGAGAAAACAGCACTCTTCTACACTCCTGTGTTTCCTATAGGGCCAGAACAGTGAGCTTGCTCAGAACCAAAGAACTGTGCTTCCTACACACACGGGGCATATCTAGTTCAACTCTGCTTAGGAAACTGACCAGAACAGTAGCTTCTCTTCAGTCCAATACACTGTACTTGCTGGGAACAGACGCGAGTGCTATTTGCACTGTGTATGGCAATGGGAGCGCAATAGTGACTCTTCTTAGCAGAAAACAACTCTTGCTCGTAGGACCAGAAACTGCATGGGATTCAACTCCGTTTAGGACTGGGAAACAAACGCTAGCTCGCCTTGCAAGAAACACACTCTGCTTTTGAGAAAACAGCACTCTTCTACTCTCCTGTGTTTCCTATAGGGCCAGAACAGTGAGCTTGCTCAGAACCAAAGAACTGTGCTTCCTACACACACGGGGCATATCTAGTTCAACTCTGCTTAGGAAACTGACCAGAACAGTAGCTTCTCTTCAGTCCAATACACTGTACTTGCTGGGAACAGACGCGAGTGCTATTTGCACTGTGTATGGCAATGGGAGCGCAATAGTGACTCTTCTAAGCAGAAAACAACTCTTGCTCGTAGGACCAGAAACTGCATGGGATTCAACTCCGTTTAGGACTGGGAAACAAACGCTAGCTCGCCTTGCAAGAAACACACTCTGCTTTTGAGAAAACAGCACTCTTCTACTCTCCTGTGTTTCCTATAGGGCCAGAACAGTGAGCTTGCTCAGAACAAAAGAACTGTGCTTCCTACACACACGGGGCATATCTAGTTCAACTCTGCTTAGGAAACTGACCAGAACAGTAGCTTCTCTTCAGTCCAATACACTGTACTTGCTGGGAACAGACGCGAGTGCTATTTGCACTGTGTATGGCAATGGGAGCGCAATAGTGACTCTTCTTAGCAGAAAACAACTCTTGCTCGTAGGACCAGAAACTGCATGGGATTCTACTCCGTTTAGGACTGGGAAACAAACGCTAGCTCGCCTTGCAAGAAACACACTCTGCTTTTGAGAAAACAGCACTCTTCTTCTCTCCTGTGTTTCCTATAGGGCCAGAACAGTGAGCTTGCTCAGAACAAAAGAACTGTGCTTCCTACACACACGGGGCATATCTAGTTCAACTCTGCTTAGGAAACTGACCAGAACAGTAGCTTCTCTTCAGTCCAATACACTGTACTTGCTGGGAACAGACGCGAGTGCTATTTGCACTGTGTATGGCAATGGGAGCGCAATAGTGACTCTTCTTAGCAGAAAACAACTCTTGCTCGTAGGACCAGAATCTGCATGGGATTCAACTCCGTTTAGGACTGGGAAACAAACGCTAGCTCGCCTTGCAAGAAACACACTCTGCTTTTGAGAAAACAGCACTCTTCTACTCTCCTGTGTTTCCTATAGGGCCAGAACAGTGAGCTTGCTCAGAACAAAAGAACTGTGCTTCCTACACACACGGGGCATATCTAGTTCAACTCTGCTTAGGAAACTGACCAGAACAGTAGCTTCTCTTCAGTCCAATACACTGTACTTGCTGGGAACAGACGCGAGTGCTATTTGCACTGTGTATGGCAATGGGAGCGCAATAGTGACTCTTCTTAGCAGAAAACAACTCTTGCTCGTAGGACCAGAATCTGCATGGGATTCAACTCCGTTTAGGACTGGGAAACAAACGCTAGCTCGCCTTGCAAGAAACACACTCTGCTTTTGAGAAAACAGCACTCTTCTACTCTCCTGTGTTTCCTATAGGGCCAGAACAGTGAGCTTGCTCAGAACAAAAGAACTGTGCTTCCTACACACACGGGGCATATCTAGTTCAACTCTGCTTAGGAAACTGACCAGAACAGTAGCTTCTCTTCAGTCCAATACACTGTACTTGCTGGGAACAGACGCGAGTGCTATTTGCACTGTGTATGGCAATGGGAGCGCAATAGTGACTCTTCTAAGCAGAAAACAACTCTTGCTCGTAGGACCAGAAACTGCATGGGATTCAACTCCATTTAGGACTGGGAAACAAACGCTAGCTCGCCTTGCAAGAAACACACTCTGCTTTTGAGAAAACAGCACTCTTCTACACTCCTGTGTTTCCTATAGGGCCAGAACAGTGAGCTTGCTCAGAACAAAAGAACTGTGCTTCCTACACACACGGGGCATATCTAGTTCAACTCTGCTTAGGAAACTGACCAGAACAGTAGCTTCTCTTCAGTCCAATACACTGTACTTGCTGGGAACAGACGCGAGTGCTATTTGCACTGTGTATGGCAATGGGAGCGCAATAGTGACTCTTCTTAGCAGAAAACAACTCTTGCTCGTAGGACCACAAACTGCATGGGATTCAACTCCGTTTAGGACTGGGAAACAAACGCTAGCTCGCCTTGCAAGAAACACACTCTGCTTTTGAGAAACAGCACTCTTCTACTCTCCTGTGTTTCCTATAGGGCCAGAACAGTGAGCTTGCTCAGAACAAAAGAACTGTGCTTCCTACACACACGGGGCATATCTAGTTCAACTCTGCTTAGGAAACTGACCAGAACAGTAGCTTCTCTTCAGTCCAATACACTGTACTTGCTGGGAACAGACGCGAGTGCTATTTGCACTGTGTGTGGCAATGGGAGCGCAATAGTGACTCTTAGCAGAAAACAACTCTTGCTCGTAGGACCAGAAACTGCATGGGATTCAACTCCATTTAGGAATTGGAAACAAACGCTAGCTCGCCTTGCAAGAAACACACTCTGCTTTTGAGAAAACAGCACTCTTCTACTCTCCTGTGTTTCCTATAGGGCCAGAACAGTGAGCTTGCTCAGAACAAAAGAACTGTGCTTCCTACACACACGGGGCATATCTAGTTCAACTCTGCTTAGGAAACTGACCAGAACAGTAGCTTCTCTTCAGTCCAATACACTGTACTTGCTGGGAACAGACGCGAGTGCTATTTGCACTGTGTATGGCAATGGGAGCGCAATAGTGACTCTTCTTAGCAGAAAACAACTCTTGCTCGTAGGACCAGAAACTGCATGGGATTCAACTCCGTTTAGGACTGGGAAACAAACGCTAGCTCGCCTTGCAAGAAACACACTCTGCTTTTGAGAAAACAGCACTCTTCTACACTCCTGTGTTTCCTATAGGGCCAGAACAGTGAGCTTGCTCAGAACAAAAGAACTGTGCTTCCTACACACACGGGGCATATCTAGTTCAACTCTGCTTAGGAAACTGACAAGAACAGTAGCTTCTCTTCAGTCCAATACACTGTACTTGCTGGGAACAGACGCGAGTGCTATTTGCACTGTGTATGGCAATGGGAGCGCAATAGTGACTCTTCTTAGCAGAAAACAACTCTTGCTCGTAGGACCACAAACTGCATGGGATTCAACTCCGTTTAGGACTGGGAAACAAACGCTAGCTCGCCTTGCAAGAAACACACTCTGCTTTTGAGAAAACAGCACTCTTCTACTCTCCTGTGTTTCCTATAGGGCCAGAACAGTGAGCTTGCTCAGAACAAAAGAACTGTGCTTCCTAAACACACGGGGCATATCTAGTTCAACTCTGCTTAGGAAACTGACCAGAACAGTAGCTTCTCTTCAGTCCAATACACTGTACTTGCTGGGAACAGACGCGAGTGCTATTTGCACTGTGTATGGCAATGGGAGCGCATTAGTGACTCTTCTTAGCAGAAAACAACTCTTGCTCGTAGGACCACAAACTGCATGGGATTCAACTCCGTTTAGGACTGGGAAACAAACGCTAGCTCGCCTTGCAAGAAACACACTCTGCTTTTGAGAAAACAGCACTCTTCTACTCTCCTGTGTTTCCTATAGGGCCAGAACAGTGAGCTTGCTCAGAACAAAAGAACTGTGCTTCCTACACACACGGGGCATATCTAGTTCAACTCTGCTTAGGAAACTGACCAGAACAGTAGCTTCTCTTCAGTCCAATACACTGTACTTGCTGGGAACAGACAAGAGTGCTATTTGCACTGTGTATGGCAATGGGAGCGCAATAGTGACTCTTCTTAGCAGAAAACAACTCTTGCTCGTAGGACCAGAAACTGCATGGGATTCAACTCCGTTTAGGACTGGGAAACAAACGCTAGCTTGCCTTGCAAGAAACACACTCTGCTTTTGAGAAAACAGCACTCTTCTACTCTCCTGTGTTTCCTATAGGGCCAGAACAGTGAGCTTGCTCAGAACAAAAGAACTGTGCTTCCTACACACACGGGGCATATCTAGTTCAACTCTGCTTAGGAAACTGACCAGAACAGTAGCTTCTCTTCAGTCCAATACACTGTACTTGCTGGGAACAGACGCGAGTGCTATTTGCACTGTGTATGGCAATGGGAGCGCAATAGTGACTCTTCTTAGCAGAAAACAACTCTTGCTCGTAGGACCAGAAACTGCATGGGATTCTACTCCGTTTAGGACTGGGAAACAAACGCTAGCTCGCCTTGCAAGAAACACACTCTGCTTTTGAGAAAACAGCACTCTTCTACTCTCCTGTGTTTCCTATAGGGCCAGAACAGTGAGCTTGCTCAGAACAAAAGAACTGTGCTTCCTACACACACGGGGCATATCTAGTTCAACTCTGCTTAGGAAACTGACCAGAACAGTAGCTTCTCTTCAGTCCAATACACTGTACTTGCTGGGAACAGACGCGAGTGCTATTTGCACTGTGTATGGCAATGGGAGCGCAATAGTGACTCTTCTTAGCAGAAAACAACTCTTGCTCGTAGGACCACAAACTGCATGGGATTCAACTCCGTTTAGGACTGGGAAACAAACGCTAGCTCGCCTTGCAAGAAACACACTCTGCTTTTGAGAAAACAGCACTCTTCTACTCTCCTGTGTTTCCTATAGGGCCAGAACAGTGAGCTTGCTCAGAACCAAAGAACTGTGCTTCCTACACACACGGGGCATATCTAGTTCAACTCTGCTTAGGAAACTGACCAGAACAGTAGCTTCTCTTCAGTCCAATACACTGTACTTGCTGGGAACAGACGCGAGTGCTATTTGCACTGTGTATGGCAATGGGAGCACAATAGTGACTCTTCTTAGCAGAAAACAACTCTTGCTCGTAGGACCAGAAACTGCATGGGATTCTACTCCGTTTAGGACTGGGAAACAAACGCTAGCTGGCCTTGCAAGAAACACACTCTGCTTTTGAGAAAACAGCACTCTTCTACTCTCCTGTGTTTCCTATAGGGCCAGAACAGTGAGCTTGCTCAGAACAAAAGAACTGTGCTTCCTACACACACGGGGCATATCTAGTTCAACTCTGCTTAGGAAACTGACCAGAACAGTAGCTTCTCTTCAGTCCAATACACTGTACTTGCTGGGAACAGACGCGAGTGCTATTTGCACTGTGTATGGCAATGGGAGCGCAATAGTGACTCTTCTTAGCAGAAAACAACTCTTGCTCGTAGGACCAGAATCTGCATGGGATTCAACTCCGTTTAGGACTGGGAAACAAACGCTAGCTCGCCTTGCAAGAAACACACTCTGCTTTTGAGAAAACAGCACTCTTCTACTCTCCTGTGTTTCCTATAGGGCCAGAACAGTGAGCTTGCTCAGAACAAAAGAACTGTGCTTCCTACACACATGGGGCATATCTAGTTCAACTCTGCTTAGGAAACTGACCAGAACAGTAGCTTCTCTTCAGTCCAATACACTGTACTTGCTGGGAACAGAAGCGAGTGCTATTTGCACTGTGTATGGCAATGGGAGCGCAATAGTGACTCTTCTAAGCAGAAAAAAACTCTTGCTCGTAGGACCACAAACTGCATGGGATTCAACTCCGTTTAGGACTGGGAAACAAACGCTAGCTCGCCTTGCAAGAAACACACTCTGCTTTTGAGAAAACAGCACTCTGCTACTCTTCTGTGTTTCCTGTAGGGCCAGAACAGTGAGCTTGCTCAGAACAAAAGAACTGTGCTTCCTGCACACACGGGGCATATCTAGTTCAACTCTGCTTAGGAAACTGACCAGAACAGTAGCTTCTCTTCAGTCCAATACACTGTACTTGCTGGGAACAGACAAGAGTGCTATTTGCACTGTGTATGGCAATGGGAGCGCAATAGTGACTCTTCTTAGCAGAAAACAACTCTTGCTCGTAGGACCAGAAACTGCATGGGATTCAACTCCGTTTAGGACTGGGAAACAAACGCTAGCTTGCCTTGCAAGAAACACACTCTGCTTTTGAGAAAACAGCACTCTTCTACTCTCCTGTGTTTCCTATAGGGCCAGAACAGTGAGCTTGCTCAGAACCAAAGAACTGTGCTTCCTACACACACGGGGCATATCTAGTTCAACTCTGCTTAGGAAACTGACCAGAACAGTAGCTTCTCTTCAGTCCAATACACTGTACTTGCTGGGAACAGACGCGAGTGCTATTTGCACTGTGTATGGCAATGGGAGCGCAATAGTGACTCTTCTTAGCAGAAAACAACTCTTGCTCGTAGGACCAGAAACTGCATGGGATTCTACTCCGTTTAGGACTGGGAAACAAACGCTAGCTCGCCTTGCAAGAAACACACTCTGCTTTTGAGAAAACAGCACTCTTCTACTCTCCTGTGTTTCCTATAGGGCCAGAACAGTGAGCTTGCTCAGAACAAAAGAACTGTGCTTCCTACACACACGGGGCATATCTAGTTCAACTCTGCTTAGGAAACTGACCAGAACAGTAGCTTCTCTTCAGTCCAATACACTGTACTTGCTGGGAACAGACGCGAGTGCTATTTGCACTGTGTATGGCAATGGGAGCGCAATAGTGACTCTTCTTAGCAGAAAACAACTCTTGCTCGTAGGACCAGAATCTGCATGGGATTCAACTCCGTTTAGGACTGGGAAACAAACGCTAGCTCGCCTTGCAAGAAACACACTCTGCTTTTGAGAAAACAGCACTCTTCTACTCTCCTGTGTTTCCTATAGGGCCAGAACAGTGAGCTTGCTCAGAACAAAACAACTGTGCTTCCTATACACACGGGGCATATCTAGTTCAACTCTGCTTAGGAAACTGACCAGAACAGTAGCTTCTCTTCAGTCCAATACACTGTACTTGCTGGGAACAGACGAGAGTGCTATTTGCACTGTGTATGGCAATGGGAGCGCAATAGTGACTCTTCTTAGCAGAAAACAACTCTTGCTCGTAGGACCAGAAACTGCATGGGATTCAACTCCGTTTAGGACTGGGAAACAAACGCTAGCTCGCCTTGCAAGAAACACACTCTGCTTTTGAGAAAACAGCACTCTTCTACTCTCCTGTGTTTCCTATAGGGCCAGAACAGTGAGCTTGCTCAGAACAAAAGAACTGTGCTTCCTACACACACGGGGCATATCTATTTCAACTCTGCTTAGGAAACTGACCAGAACAGTAGCTTCTCTTCAGTCCAATACACTGTACTTGCTGGGAACAGACGCGAGTGCTATTTGCACTGTGTATGGCAATGGGAGCGCAATAGTGACTCTTCTTAGCAGAAAACAACTCTTGCTCGTAGGACCAGAAACTGCATGGGATTCAACTCCGTTTAGGACTGGGAAACAAACGCTAGCTCGCCTTGCAAGAAACACACTCTGCTTTTGAGAAAACAGCACTCTTCTACTCTCCTGTGTTTCCTATAGGGCCAGAACAGTGAGCTTGCTCAGAACAAAAGAACTGTGCTTCCTACACACACGGGGCATATCTAGTTCAACTCTGCTTAGGAAACTGACCAGAACAGTAGCTTCTCTTCAGTCCAATACACTGTACTTGCTGGGAACAGACGCGAGTGCTATTTGCACTGTGTATGGCAATGGGAGCGCAATAGTGACTCTTCTAAGCAGAAAACAACTCTTGCTCATAGGACCAGAAACTGCATGGGATTCAACTCCGTTTAGGACTGGGAAACAAACGCTAGCTCGCCTTGCAAGAAACACACTCTGCTTTTGAGAAAACAGCACTCTTCTACACTCCTGTGTTTCCTATAGGGCCAGAACAGTGAGCTTGCTCAGAACAAAAGAACTGTGCTTCCTACACACACGGGGCATATCTAGTTCAACTCTGCTTAGGAAACTGACCAGAACAGTAGCTTCTCTTCAGTCCAATACACTGTACTTGCTGGGAACAGACGCGAGTGCTATTTGCACTGTGTATGGCAATGGGAGCGCAATAGTGACTCTTCTTAGCAGAAAACAACTCTTGCTCGTAGGACCACAAACTGCATGGGATTCAACTCCGTTTAGGACTGGGAAACAAACGCTAGCTCGCCTTGCAAGAAACACACTCTGCTTTTGAGAAAACAGCACTCTTCTACTCTCCTGTGTTTCCTATAGGGCCAGAACAGTGAGCTTGCTCAGAACAAAAGAACTGTGCTTCCTACACACACGGGGCATATCTAGTTCAACTCTGCTTAGGAAACTGACCAGAACAGTAGCTTCTCTTCAGTCCAATACACTGTGCTTGCTGGGAACAGACGCGAGTGCTATTTGCACTGTGTATGGCAATGGGAGCGCAATAGTGACTCTTCTTAGCAGAAAACAACTCTTGCTCGTAGGACCACAAACTGCATGGGATTCAACTCCGTTTAGGACTGGGAAACAAACGCTAGCTCGCCTTGCAAGAAACACACTCTGCTTTTGAGAAAACAGCACTCTTCTACTCTCCTGTGTTTCCTATAGGGCCAGAACAGTGAGCTTGCTCAGAACCAAAGAACTGTGCTTCCTACACACACGGGGCATATCTAGTTCAACTCTGCTTAGGAAACTGACCAGAACAGTAGCTTCTCTTCAGTCCAATACACTGTACTTGCTGGGAACAGACGCGAGTGCTATTTGCACTGTGTATGGCAATGGGAGCGCAATAGTGACTCTTCTTAGCAGAAAACAACTCTTGCTCGTAGGACCACAAACTGCATGGGATTCAACTCCGTTTAGGACTGGGAAACAAACGCTAGCTCGCCTTGCAAGAAACACACTCTGCTTTTGAGAAAACAGCACTCTTCTACTCTCCTGTGTTTCCTATAGGGCCAGAACAGTGAGCTTGCTCAGAACCAAAGAACTGTGCTTCCTACACACACGGGGCATATCTAGTTCAACTCTGCTTAGGAAACTGACCAGAACAGTAGCTTCTCTTCAGTCCAATACACTGTACTTGCTGGGAACAGACGCGAGTGCTATTTGCACTGTGTATGGCAATGGGAGCGCAATAGTGACTCTTCTTAGCAGAAAACAACTCTTGCTCGTAGGACCAGAAACTGCATGGGATTCTACTCCGTTTAGGACTGGGAAACAAACGCTAGCTGGCCTTGCAAGAAACACACTCTGCTTTTGAGAAAACAGCACTCTTCTACTCTCCTGTGTTTCCTATAGGGCCAGAACAGTGAGCTTGCTCAGAACAAAAGAACTGTGCTTCCTACACACACGGGGCATATCTAGTTCAACTCTGCTTAGGAAACTGACCAGAACAGTAGCTTCTCTTCAGTCCAATACACTGTACTTGCTGGGAACAGACGCGAGTGCTATTTGCACTGTGTATGGCAATGGGAGCGCAATAGTGACTCTTCTTAGCAGAAAACAACTCTTGCTCGTAGGACCAGAATCTGCATGGGATTCAACTCCGTTTAGGACTGGGAAACAAACGCTAGCTCGCCTTGCAAGAAACACACTCTGCTTTTGAGAAAACAGCACTCTTCTACTCTCCTGTGTTTCCTATAGGGCCAGAACAGTGAGCTTGCTCAGAACAAAAGAACTGTGCTTCCTACACACATGGGGCATATCTAGTTCAACTCTGCTTAGGAAACTGACCAGAACAGTAGCTTCTCTTCAGTCCAATACACTGTACTTGCTGGGAACAGAAGCGAGTGCTATTTGCACTGTGTATGGCAATGGGAGCGCAATAGTGACTCTTCTAAGCAGAAAAAAACTCTTGCTCGTAGGACCACAAACTGCATGGGATTCAACTCCGTTTAGGACTGGGAAACAAACGCTAGCTCGCCTTGCAAGAAACACACTCTGCTTTTGAGAAAACAGCACTCTTCTACTCTCCTGTGTTTCCTGTAGGGCCAGAACAGTGAGCTTGCTCAGAACAAAAGAAGTGTGCTTCCTGCACACACGGGGCATATCTAGTTCAACTCTGCTTAGGAAACTGACCAGAACAGTAGCTTCTCTTCAGTCCAATACACTGTACTTGCTGGGAACAGACAAGAGTGCTATTTGCACTGTGTATGGCAATGGGAGCGCAATAGTGACTCTTCTTAGCAGAAAACAACTCTTGCTCGTAGGACCAGAAACTGCATGGGATTCAACTCCGTTTAGGACTGGGAAACAAACGCTAGCTTGCCTTGCAAGAAACACACTCTGCTTTTGAGAAAACAGCACTCTTCTACTCTCCTGTGTTTCCTATAGGGCCAGAACAGTGAGCTTGCTCAGAACCAAAGAACTGTGCTTCCTACACACACGGGGCATATCTAGTTCAACTCTGCTTAGGAAACTGACAAGAACAGTAGCTTCTCTTCAGTCCAATACACTGTACTTGCTGGGAACAGACGCGAGTGCTATTTGCACTGTGTATGGCAATGGGAGCGCAATAGTGACTCTTCTTAGCAGAAAACAACTCTTGCTCGTAGGACCAGAAACTGCATGGGATTCTACTCCGTTTAGGACTGGGAAACAAACGCTAGCTCGCCTTGCAAGAAACACACTCTGCTTTTGAGAAAACAGCACTCTTCTACTCTCCTGTGTTTCCTATAGGGCCAGAACAGTGAGCTTGCTCAGAACAAAAGAACTGTGCTTCCTACACACACGGGGCATATCTAGTTCAACTCTGCTTAGGAAACTGACCAGAACAGTAGCTTCTCTTCAGTCCAATACACTGTACTTGCTGGGAACAGACGCGAGTGCTATTTGCACTGTGTATGGCAATGGGAGCGCAATAGTGACTCTTCTTAGCAGAAAACAACTCTTGCTCGTAGGACCAGAATCTGCATGGGATTCAACTCCGTTTAGGACTGGGAAACAAACGCTAGCTCGCCTTGCAAGAAACACACTCTGCTTTTGAGAAAACAGCACTCTTCTACTCTCCTGTGTTTCCTATAGGGCCAGAACAGTGAGCTTGCTCAGAACAAAACAACTGTGCTTCCTATACACACGGGGCATATCTAGTTCAACTCTGCTTAGGAAACTGACCAGAACAGTAGCTTCTCTTCAGTCCAATACACTGTACTTGCTGGGAACAGACGAGAGTGCTATTTGCACTGTGTATGGCAATGGGAGCGCAATAGTGACTCTTCTTAGCAGAAAACAACTCTTGCTCGTAGGACCAGAAACTGCATGGGATTCAACTCCGTTTAGGACTGGGAAACAAACGCTAGCTCGCCTTGCAAGAAACACACTCTGCTTTTGAGAAAACAGCACTCTTCTACTCTCCTGTGTTTCCTATAGGGCCAGAACAGTGAGCTTGCTCAGAACAAAAGAACTGTGCTTCCTACACACACGGGGCATATCTATTTCAACTCTGCTTAGGAAACTGACCAGAACAGTAGCTTCTCTTCAGTCCAATACACTGTACTTGCTGGGAACAGACGCGAGTGCTATTTGCACTGTGTATGGCAATGGGAGCGCAATAGTGACTCTTCTTAGCAGAAAACAACTCTTGCTCGTAGGACCAGAAACTGCATGGGATTCAACTCCGTTTAGGACTGGGAAACAAACGCTAGCTCGCCTTGCAAGAAACACACTCTGCTTTTGAGAAAACAGCACTCTTCTACTCTCCTGTGTTTCCTATAGGGCCAGAACAGTGAGCTTGCTCAGAACAAAAGAACTGTGCTTCCTACACACACGGGGCATATCTAGTTCAACTCTGCTTAGGAAACTGACCAGAACAGTAGCTTCTCTTCAGTCCAATACACTGTACTTGCTGGGAACAGACGCGAGTGCTATTTGCACTGTGTATGGCAATGGGAGCGCAATAGTGACTCTTCTAAGCAGAAAACAACTCTTGCTCATAGGACCAGAAACTGCATGGGATTCAACTCCGTTTAGGACTGGGAAACAAACGCTAGCTCGCCTTGCAAGAAACACACTCTGCTTTTGAGAAAACAGCACTCTTCTACACTCCTGTGTTTCCTATAGGGCCAGAACAGTGAGCTTGCTCAGAACAAAAGAACTGTGCTTCCTACACACACGGGGCATATCTAGTTCAACTCTGCTTAGGAAACTGACCAGAACAGTAGCTTCTCTTCAGTCCAATACACTGTACTTGCTGGGAACAGACGTGAGTGCTATTTGCACTGTGTATGGCAATGGGAGCGCAATAGTGACTCTTCTTAGCAGAAAACAACTCTTGCTCGTAGGACCACAAACTGCATGGGATTCAACTCCGTTTAGGACTGGGAAACAAACGCTAGCTCGCCTTGCAAGAAACACACTCTGCTTTTGAGAAAACAGCACTCTTCTACTCTCCTGTGTTTCCTATAGGGCCAGAACAGTGAGCTTGCTCAGAACAAAAGAACTGTGCTTCCTACACACACGGGGCATATCTAGTTCAACTCTGCTTAGGAAACTGACCAGAACAGTAGCTTCTCTTCAGTCCAATACACTGTACTTGCTGGGAACAGACGCGAGTGCTATTTGCACTGTGTATGGCAATGGGAGCGCAATAGTGACTCTTCTTAGCAGAAAACAACTCTTGCTCGTAGGACCACAAACTGCATGGGATTCAACTCCGTTTAGGACTGGGAAACAAACGCTAGCTCGCCTTGCAAGAAACACACTCTGCTTTTGAGAAAACAGCACTCTTCTACTCTCCTGTGTTTCCTATAGGGCCAGAACAGTGAGCTTGCTCAGAACAAAAGAACTGTGCTTCCTACACACACGGGGCATATCTAGTTCAACTCTGCTTAGGAAACTGACCAGAACAGTAGCTTCTCTTCAGTCCAATACACTGTACTTGCTGGGAACAGACGCGAGTGCTATTTGCACTGTGTATGGCAATGGGAGCGCAATAGTGACTCTTCTTAGCAGAAAACAACTCTTGCTCGTAGGACCACAAACTGCATGGGATTCAACTCCGTTTAGGACTGGGAAACAAACGCTAGCTCGCCTTGCAAGAAACACACTCTGCTTTTGAGAAAACAGCACTCTTCTACTCTCCTGTGTTTCCTATAGGGCCAGAACAGTGAGCTTGCTCAGAACCAAAGAACTGTGCTTCCTACACACACGGGGCATATCTAGTTCAACTCTGCTTAGGAAACTGACCAGAACAGTAGCTTCTCTTCAGTCCAATACACTGTACTTGCTGGGAACAGACGCGAGTGCTATTTGCACTGTGTATGGCAATGGGAGCGCAATAGTGACTCTTCTTAGCAGAAAACAACTCTTGCTCGTAGGACCAGAAACTGCATGGGATTCAACTCCGTTTAGGACTGGGAAACAAACGCTAGCTGGCCTTGCAAGAAACACACTCTGCTTTTGAGAAAACAGCACTCTTCTACTCTCCTGTGTTTCCTATAGGGCCAGAACAGTGAGCTTGCTCAGAACAAAAGAACTGTGCTTCCTACACACACGGGGCATATCTAGTTCAACTCTGCTTAGGAAACTGACCAGAACAGTAGCTTCTCTTCAGTCCAATACACTGTACTTGCTGGGAACAGACGCGAGTGCTATTTGCACTGTGTATGGCAATGGGAGCGCAATAGTGACTCTTCTTAGCAGAAAACAACTCTTGCTCGTAGGACCAGAATCTGCATGGGATTCAACTCCGTTTAGGACTGGGAAACAAACGCTAGCTCGCCTTGCAAGAAACACACTCTGCTTTTGAGAAAACAGCACTCTTCTACTCTCCTGTGTTTCCTATAGGGCCAGAACAGTGAGCTTGCTCAGAACAAAAGAACTGTGCTTCCTACACACATGGGGCATATCTAGTTCAACTCTGCTTAGGAAACTGACCAGAACAGTAGCTTCTCTTCAGTCCAATACACTGTACTTGCTGGGAACAGAAGCGAGTGCTATTTGCACTGTGTATGGCAATGGGAGCGCAATAGTGACTCTTCTTAGCAGAAAACAACTCTTGCTCGTAGGACCAGAAACTGCATGGGATTCAACTCCGTTTAGGACTGGGAAACAAACGCTAGCTCGCCTTGCAAGAAACACACTCTGCTTTTGAGAAAACAGCACTCTTCTACTCTCCTGTGTTTCCTATAGGGCCAGAACAGTGAGCTTGCTCAGAACAAAAGAACTGTGCTTCCTACACACACGGGGCATATCTAGTTCAACTCTGCTTAGGAAACTGACCAGAACAGTAGCTTCTCTTCAGTCCAATACACTGTACTTGCTGGGAACAGACGCGAGTGCTATTTGCACTGTGTATGGCAATGGGAGCGCAATAGTGACTCTTCTTAGCAGAAAACAACTCTTGCTCGTAGGACCACAAACTGCATGGGATTCAACTCCGTTTAGGACTGGGAAACAAACGCTAGCTCGCCTTGCAAGAAACACACTCTGCTTTTGAGAAAACAGCACTCTTCTACTCTCCTGTGTTTCCTATAGGGCCAGAACAGTGAGCTTGCTCAGAACCAAAGAACTGTGCTTCCTACACACACGGGGCATATCTAGTTCAACTCTGCTTAGGAAACTGACCAGAACAGTAGCTTCTCTTCAGTCCAATACACTGTACTTGCTGGGAACAGACGCGAGTGCTATTTGCACTGTGTATGGCAATGGGAGCGCAATAGTGACTCTTCTTAGCAGAAAACAACTCTTGCTCATAGGACCACAAACTGCATGGGATTCAACTCCGTTTAGGACTGGGAAACAAACGCTAGCTGGCCTTGCAAGAAACACACTCTGCTTTTGAGAAAACAGCACTCTTCTACTCTCCTGTGTTTCCTATAGGGCCAGAACAGTGAGCTTGCTCAGAACCAAAGAACTGTGCTTCCTACACACACGGGGCATATCTAGTTCAACTCTGCTTAGGAAACTGACCAGAACAGTAGCTTCTCTTCAGTCCAATACACTGTACTTGCTGGGAACAGACGCGAGTGCTATTTGCACTGTGTATGGCAATGGGAGCGCAATAGTGACTCTTCTAAGCAGAAAACAACTCTTGCTCGTAGGACCAGAAACTGCATGGGATTCAACTCCGTTTAGGACTGGGAAACAAACGCTAGCTCGCCTTGCAAGAAACACACTCTGCTTTTGAGAAAACAGCACTCTTCTATTCTCCTGTGTTTCCTATAGGGCCAGAACAGTGAGCTTGCTCAGAACAAAAAAACTGGCAATGGGAGTGCTATTTGCACTGTGTATGGCAATGGGAGCGCAATAGTGACTCTTCTTAGCAGAAAACAACTCTTGCTCGTAGGACCAGAAACTGCATGGGATTCAACTCCGTTTAGGACTGGGAAACAAACGCTAGCTCGCCTTGCAAGAAACACACTCTGCTTTTGAGAAAACAGCACTCTTCTACTCTCCTGTGTTTCCTATAGGGCCAGAACAGTGAGCTTGCTCAGAACAAAAAAACTGTGCTTCCTACACACACGGGGCATATCTAGTTCAACTCTGCTTAGGAAACTGACCAGAACAGTAGCTTCTCTTCAGTCCAATACACTGTACTTGCTGGGAACAGACGCGAGTGCTATTTGCACTGTGTATGGCAATGGGAGCACAATAGTGACTCTTCTTAGCAGAAAACAACTCTTGCTCGTAGGACCACAAACTGCATGGGATTCAACTCCGTTTAGGACTGGGAAACAAACGCTAGCTCGCCTTGCAAGAAACACACTCTGCTTTTGAGAAAACAGCACTCTTCTACTCTCCTGTGTTTCCTATAGGGCCAGAACAGTGAGCTTGCTCAGAACAAAAGAACTGTGCTTCCTACACACACGGGGCATATCTAGTTCAACTCTGCTTAGGAAACTGACCAGAACAGTAGCTTCTCTTCAGTCCAATACACTGTACTTGCTGGGAACAGACGCGAGTGCTATTTGCACTGTGTATGGCAATGGGAGCGCAATAGTGACTCTTCTAAGCAGAAAACAACTCTTGCTCGTAGGACCAGAAACTGCATGGGATTCAACTCCGTTTAGGACTGGGAAACAAACGCTAGCTCGCCTTGCAAGAAACACACTCTGCTTTTGAGAAAACAGCACTCTTCTACTCTCCTGTGTTTCCTATAGGGCCAGAACAGTGAGCTTGCTCAGAACCAAAGAACTGTGCTTCCTACACACACGGGGCATATCTAGTTCAACTCTGCTTAGGAAACTGACCAGAACAGTAGCTTCTCTTCAGTCCAATACACTGTACTTGCTGGGAACAGACGCGAGTGCTATTTGCACTGTGTATGGCAATGGGAGCGCAATAGTGACTCTTCTTAGCAGAAAACAACTCTTGCTCGTAGGACCACAAACTGCATGGGATTCTACTCCGTTTAGGACTGGGAAACAAACGCTAGCTCGCCTTGCAAGAAACACACTCTGCTTTTGAGAAAACAGCACTCTTCTACTCTCCTGTGTTTCCTATAGGGCCAGAACAGTATGCTTGCTCAGAACAAAAGAACTGTGCTTCCTACACACACGGGGCATATCTAGTTCAACTCTGCTTAGGAAACTGACCAGAACAGTAGCTTCTCTTCAGTCCAATACACTGTACTTGCTGGGAACAGACGCGAGTGCTATTTGCACTGTGTATGGCAAAGGGAGCGCAATAGTGACTCTTCTTAGCAGAAAACAACTCTTGCTCGTAGGACCAGAATCTGCATGGGATTCAACTCCGTTTAGGACTGGGAAACAAACGCTAGCTCGCCTTGCAAGAAACACACTCTGCTTTTGAGAAAACAGCACTCTTCTACTCTCCTGTGTTTCCTATAGGGCCAGAACAGTGAGCTTGCTCAGAACAAAAGAACTGTGCTTCCTACACACACGGGGCATATCTAGTTCAACTCTGCTTAGGAAACTGACCAGAACAGTAGCTTCTCTTCAGTCCAATACACTGTACTTGCTGGGAACAGACGCGAGTGCTATTTGCACTGTGTATGGCAATGGGAGCGCAATAGTGACTCTTCTAAGCAGAAAACAACTCTTGCTCGTAGGACCAGAAACTGCATGGGATTCAACTCCGTTTAGGACTGGGAAACAAACGCTAGCTCGCCTTGCAAGAAACACACTCTGCTTTTGAGAAACAGCACTCTTCTACTCTCCTGTGTTTCCTATAGGGCCAGAACAGTGAGCTTGCTCAGAACAAAACAACTGTGCTTCCTACACACACGGGGCATATCTAGTTCAACTCTGCTTAGGAAACTGACAAGAACAGTAGCTTCTCTTCAGTCCAATACACTGTACTTGCTGGGAACAGACGCAAGTGCTATTTGCACTGTGTATGGCAATGGGAGCGCAATAGTGACTCTTCTAAGCAGAAAACAACTCTTGCTCGTAGGACCAGAAACTGCATGGGATTCAACTCCGTTTAGGACTGGGAAACAAACGCTAGCTCGCCTTGCAAGAAACACACTCTGCTTTTTAGAAAACAGCACTCTTCTACTCTCCTGTGTTTCCTATAGGGCCAGAACAGTGAGCTTGCTCAGAACAAAAGAACTGTGCTTCCTATACACACGGGGCATATCTAGTTCAACTCTGCTTAGGAAACTGACCAGAACAGTAGCTTCTCTTCAGTCCAATACACTGTACTTCCTGGGAACAGACGCGAGTGCTATTTGCACTGTGTATGGCAATGGGAGCGCAATAGTGACTCTTCTTAGCAGAAAACAACTCTTGCTCGTAGGACCAGAAACTGCATGGGATTCAACTCCGTTTAGGACTGGGAAACAAACGCTAGCTCGCCTTGCAAGAAACACACTCTGCTTTTGAGAAAACAGCACTCTTCTACTCTCCTGTGTTTCCTATAGGGCCAGAACAGTGAGCTTGCTCAGAACAAAAGAACTGTGCTTCCTACACACACGGGGCATATCTAGTTCAACTCTGCTTAGGAAACTGACCAGAACAGTAGCTTCTCTTCAGTCCAATACACTGTACTTGCTGGGAACAGACGCGAGTGCTATTTGCACTGTGTATGGCAATGGGAGCGCAATAGTGACTCTTCTTAGCAGAAAACAACTCTTGCTCGTAGGACCAGAATCTGCATGGGATTCAACTCCGTTTAGGACTGGGAAACAAACGCTAGCTCGCCTTGCAAGAAACACACTCTGCTTTTGAGAAAACAGCACTCTTCTACTCTCCTGTGTTTCCTATAGGGCCAGAACAGTGAGCTTGCTCAGAACCAAAGAACTGTGCTTCCTACACACACGGGGCATATCTAGTTCAACTCTGCTTAGGAAACTGACCAGAACAGTAGCTTCTCTTCAGTCCAATACACTGTACTTGCTGGGAACAGACGCGAGTGCTATTTGCACTGTGTATGGCAATGGGAGCGCAATAGTGACTCTTCTAAGCAGAAAACAACTCTTGCTCGTAGGACCAGAAACTGCATGGGATTCAACTCCGTTTAGGACTGGGAAACAAACGCTAGCTCGCCTTGCAAGAAACACACTCTGCTTTTGAGAAAACAGCACTCTTCTACTCTCCTGTGTTTCCTATAGGGCCAGAACAGTGAGCTTGCTCAGAACAAAAGAACTGTGCTTCCTACACACACGGGGCATATCTAGTTCAACTCTGCTTAGGAAACTGACCAGAACAGTAGCTTCTCTTCAGTCCAATACACTGTACTTGCTGGGAACAGACGCGAGTGCTATTTGCACTGTGTATGGCAATGGGAGCGCAATAGTGACTCTTCTAAGCAGAAAACAACTCTTGCTCGTAGGACCAGAAACTGCATGGGATTCAACTCCGTTTAGGACTGGGAAACAAACGCTAGCTCGCCTTGCAAGAAACACACTCTGCTTTTGAGAAAACAGCACTCTTCTACTCTCCTGTGTTTCCTATAGGGCCAGAACAGTGAGCTTGCTCAGAACAAAAGAACTGTGCTTCCTACACACACGGGGCATATCTAGTTCAACTCTGCTTAGGAAACTGACCAGAACAGTAGCTTCTCTTCAGTCCAATACACTGTACTTGCTGGGAACAGACGCGAGTGCTATTTGCACTGTGTATGGCAATGGGAGCGCAATAGTGACTCTTCTTAGCAGAAAACAACTCTTGCTCGTAGGACCAGAAACTGCATGGGATTCAACTCCGTTTAGGACTGGGAAACAAACGCTAGCTCGCCTTGCAAGAAACACACTCTGCTTTTGAGAAAACAGCACTCTTCTACACTCCTGTGTTTCCTATAGGGCCAGAACAGTGAGCTTGCTCAGAACCAAAGAACTGTGCTTCCTACACACACGGGGCATATCTAGTTCAACTCTGCTTAGGAAACTGACCAGAACAGTAGCTTCTCTTCAGTCCAATACACTGTACTTGCTGGGAACAGACGCGAGTGCTATTTGCACTGTGTATGGCAATGGGAGCGCAATAGTGACTCTTCTTAGCAGAAAACAACTCTTGCTCGTAGGACCAGAAACTGCATGGGATTCAACTCCGTTTAGGACTGGGAAACAAACGCTAGCTCGCCTTGCAAGAAACACACTCTGCTTTTGAGAAAACAGCACTCTTCTACTCTCCTGTGTTTCCTATAGGGCCAGAACAGTGAGCTTGCTCAGAACAAAAGAACTGTGCTTCCTACACACACGGGGCATATCTAGTTCAACTCTGCTTAGGAAACTGACCAGAACAGTAGCTTCTCTTCAGTCCAATACACTGTACTTGCTGGGAACAGACGCGAGTGCTATTTGCACTGTGTATGGCAATGGGAGCGCAATAGTGACTCTTCTTAGCAGAAAACAACTCTTGCTCGTAGGACCAGAATCTGCATGGGATTCAACTCCGTTTAGGACTGGGAAACAAACCCTAGCTCGCCTTGCAAGAAACACACTCTGCTTTTGAGAAAACAGCACTCTTCTACTCTCCTGTGTTTCCTATAGGGCCAGAACAGTGAGCTTGCTCAGTACAAAAGAACTGTGCTTCCTACACACACGGGGCATAT
Organism: Peromyscus eremicus; assembly: GCF_949786415.1. NCBI lineage: Eukaryota > Metazoa > Chordata > Mammalia > Rodentia > Cricetidae > Peromyscus > Peromyscus eremicus. The sequence continues at coordinate 3,310 of NW_026737703.1, read as the reverse complement.
CTAGTTCAACTCTGCTTAGGAAACTGACCAGAACAGTAGCTTCTCTTCAGTCCAATACACTGTACTTCCTGGGAACAGACGCGAGTGCTATTTGCACTGTGTATGGCAATGGGAGCGCAATAGTGACTCTTCTTAGCAGAAAACAACTCTTGCTCGTAGGACCAGAAACTGCATGGGATTCAACTCCGTTTAGGACTGGGAAACAAACGCTAGCTCGCCTTGCAAGAAACACACTCTGCTTTTGAGAAAACAGCACTCTTCTACTCTCCTGTGTTTCCTATAGGGTCAGAACAGTGAGCTTGCTCAGAACAAAAGAACTGTGCTTCCTACACACACGGGGCATATCTAGTTCAACTCTGCTTAGGAAACTGACCAGAACAGTAGCTTCTCTTCAGTCCAATACACTGTACTTGCTGGGAACAGACGCGAGTGCTATTTGCACTGTGTATGGCAATGGGAGCGCAATAGTGACTCTTCTTAGCAGAAAACAACTCTTGCTCGTAGGACCAGAATCTGCATGGGATTCAACTCCGTTTAGGACTGGGAAACAAACGCTAGCTCGCCTTGCAAGAAACACACTCTGCTTTTGAGAAAACAGCACTCTTCTACTCTCCTGTGTTTCCTATAGGGCCAGAACAGTGAGCTTGCTCAGAACCAAAGAACTGTGCTTCCTACACACACGGGGCATATCTAGTTCAACTCTGCTTAGGAAACTGACCAGAACAGTAGCTTCTCTTCAGTCCAATACACTGTACTTGCTGGGAACAGACGCGAGTGCTATTTGCACTGTGTATGGCAATGGGAGCGCAATAGTGACTCTTCTAAGCAGAAAACAACTCTTGCTCGTAGGACCAGAAACTGCATGGGATTCAACTCCGTTTAGGACTGGGAAACAAACGCTAGCTCGCCTTGCAAGAAACACACTCTGCTTTTGAGAAAACAGCACTCTTCTACTCTCCTGTGTTTCCTATAGGGCCAGAACAGTGAGCTTGCTCAGAACAAAAGAACTGTGCTTCCTACACACACGGGGCATATCTAGTTCAACTCTGCTTAGGAAACTGACCAGAACAGTAGCTTCTCTTCAGTCCAATACACTGTACTTGCTGGGAACAGACGAGAGTGCTATTTGCACTGTGTATGGCAATGGGAGCGCAATAGTGACTCTTCTAAGCAGAAAACAACTCTTGCTCGTAGGACCAGAAACTGCATGGGATTCAACTCCGTTTAGGACTGGGAAACAAACGCTAGCTCGCCTTGCAAGAAACACACTCTGCTTTTGAGAAAACAGCACTCTTCTACTCTCCTGTGTTTCCTATAGGGCCAGAACAGTGAGCTTGCTCAGAACAAAAGAACTGTGCTTCCTACACACACGGGGCATATCTAGTTCAACTCTGCTTAGGAAACTGACCAGAACAGTAGCTTCTCTTCAGTCCAATACACTGTACTTGCTGGGAACAGACGCGAGTGCTATTTGCACTGTGTATGGCAATGGGAGCGCAATAGTGACTCTTCTTAGCAGAAAACAACTCTTGCTCGTAGGACCAGAAACTGCATGGGATTCAACTCCGTTTAGGACTGGGAAACAAACGCTAGCTCGCCTTGCAAGAAACACACTCTGCTTTTGAGAAAACAGCACTCTTCTACACTCCTGTGTTTCCTATAGGGCCAGAACAGTGAGCTTGCTCAGAACCAAAGAACTGTGCTTCCTACACACACGGGGCATATCTAGTTCAACTCTGCTTAGGAAACTGACCAGAACAGTAGCTTCTCTTCAGTCCAATACACTGTACTTGCTGGGAACAGACGCGAGTGCTATTTGCACTGTGTATGGCAATGGGAGCGCAATAGTGACTCTTCTTAGCAGAAAACAACTCTTGCTCGTAGGACCAGAAACTGCATGGGATTCAACTCCGTTTAGGACTGGGAAACAAACGCTAGCTCGCCTTGCAAGAAACACACTCTGCTTTTGAGAAAACAGCACTCTTCTACTCTCCTGTGTTTCCTATAGGGCCAGAACAGTGAGCTTGCTCAGAACAAAAGAACTGTGCTTCCTACACACACGGGGCATATCTAGTTCAACTCTGCTTAGGAAACTGACCAGAACAGTAGCTTCTCTTCAGTCCAATACACTGTACTTGCTGGGAACAGACGCGAGTGCTATTTGCACTGTGTATGGCAATGGGAGCGCAATAGTGACTCTTCTTAGCAGAAAACAACTCTTGCTCGTAGGACCAGAATCTGCATGGGATTCAACTCCGTTTAGGACTGGAAACAAACCCTAGCTCGCCTTGCAAGAAACACACTCTGCTTTTGAGAAAACAGCACTCTTCTACTCTCCTGTGTTTCCTATAGGGCCAGAACAGTGAGCTTGCTCAGTACAAAAGAACTGTGCTTCCTACACACACGGGGCATATCTAGTTCAACTCTGCTTAGGAATCTGACCAGAACAGTAGCTTCTCTTCAGTCCAATACACTGTACTTGCTGGGAACAGACGCGAGTGCTATTTGCACTGTGTATGGCAATGGGAGCGCAATAGTGACTCTTCTAAGCAGAAAACAACTCTTGCTCGTAGGACCAGAAACTGCATGGGATTCAACTCCGTTTAGGACTGGGAAACAAACGCTAGCTCGCCTTGCAAGAAACACACTCTGCTTTTGAGAAAACAGCACTCTTCTACACTCCTGTGTTTCCTATAGGGCCAGAACAGTGAGCTTGCTCAGAACAAAAGAACTGTGCTTCCTACACACACGGGGCATATCTAGTTCAACTCTGCTTAGGAAACTGACCAGAACAGTAGCTTCTCTTCAGTCCAATACACTGTACTTGCTGGGAACAGACGCGAGTGCTATTTGCACTGTGTATGGCAATGGGAGCGCAATAGTGACTCTTCTTAGCAGAAAACAACTCTTGCTCATAGGACCAGAAACTGCATGGGATTCAACTCCGTTTAGGACTGGGAAACAAACGCTAGCTCGCCTTGCAAGAAACACACTCTGCTTTTGAGAAAACAGCACTCTTCTACTCTCCTGTGTTTCCTATAGGGCCAGAACAGTGAGCTTGCTCAGAACAAAACAACTGTGCTTCCTACACACACGGGGCATATCTAGTTCAACTCTGCTTAGGAAACTGACCAGAACAGTAGCTTCTCTTCAGTCCAATACACTGTACTTGCTGGGAACAGACGCGAGTGCTATTTGCACTGTGTATGGCAATGGGAGCGCAATAGTGACTCTTCTTAGCAGAAAACAACTCTTGCTCGTAGGACCAGAAACTGCATGGGATTCTACTCCGTTTAGGACTGGGAAACAA
>NW_026737702.1:0-34072 GCF_949786415.1 Peromyscus eremicus | reverse complement strand
GTCAGTTTCCTAAGCAGAGTTGAACTAGATATGCCCCGTGTGTGTAGGAAGCACAGTTCTTTTGTTCTGAGCAAGCTCACTGTTCTGGCCCTATAGGAAACACAGGAGAGTAGAAGAGTGCTGTTTTCTCAAAAGCAGAGTGTGTTTCTTGCAAGGCGAGCTAGCGTTTGTTTCCCAGTCCTAAACGGAGCTGAATCCCATGCAGTTTCTGGTCCTACGAGCAAGAGTTGTTTTCTGCTAAGAAGAGTCACTATTGCGCTCCCATTGCCATACACAGTGCAAATAGCACTCGCGTCTGTTCCCAGCAAGTACAGTGTATTGGACTGAAGAGAAGCTACTGTTCTTGTCAGTTTCTTAAGCAGAGTTGAACTAGATATGCCCCGTGTGTGTAGGAAGCACAGTTCTTTGGTTCTGAGCAAGCTCACTGTTCTGGCCCTATAGGAAACACAGGAGAGTAGAAGCGTGCTGTTTTCTCAAAAGCAGAGTGTGTTTCTTGCAAGGCGAGCTAGCGTTTGTTTCCCAGTCCTAAACGGAGTTGAATCCCATGCAGTTTCTGGTCCTACGAGCAAGAGTTGTTTTCTGCTAAGAAGAGTCACTATTGCGCTCCCATTGCCATACACAGTGCAAATAGCACTCGCGTCTGTTCCCAGCAAGTACAGTGTATTGGACTGAAGAGAAGCTACTGTTCTGGTCAGTTTCCTAAGCAGAGTTGAACTAGATATGCCCCGTGTGTGTAGGAAGCACAGTTCTTTTGTTCTGAGCAAGCTCACTGTTCTGGCCCTATAGGAAACACAGGAGAGTAGAAGAGTGCTGTTTTCTCAAAAGCAGAGTGTGTTTCTTGCAAGGCGAGCTAGCGTTTGTTTCCCAGTCCTAAACGGAGTTGAATCCCATGCAGTTTCTGGTCCTACGAGCAAGAGTTGTTTTCTGCTAAGAAGAGTCACTATTGCGCTCCCATTGCCATACACAGTGCAAATAGCACTCGCGTCTGTTCCCAGCAAGTACAGTGTATTGGACTGAAGAGAAGCTACTGTTCTGGTCAGTTTCCTAAGCAGAGTTGAACTAGATATGCCCCGTGTGTGTAGGAAGCACAGTTCTTTTGTTCTGAGCAAGCTCACTGTTCTGGCCCTATAGGAAACACAGGAGAGTAGAAGAGTGCTGTTTTCTCAAAAGCAGAGTGTGTTTCTTGCCAGGCGAGCTAGCGTTTGTTTCCCAGTCCTAAACGGAGCTGAATCCCATGCAGTTTCTGGTCCTACGAGCAAGAGTTGTTTTCTGCTAAGAAGAGTCACTATTGCGCTCCCATTGCCATACACAGTGCAAATAGCACTCGCGTCTGTTCCCAGCAAGTACAGTGTATTGGACTGAAGAGAAGCTACTGTTCTGGTCAGTTTCCTAAGCAGAGTTGAACTAGATATGCCCCGTGTGTGTAGGAAGCACAGTTCTTTTGTTCTGAGCAAGCTCACTGTTCTGGCCCTATAGGAAACACAGGAGAGTAGAAGAGTGCTGTTTTCTCAAAAGCAGAGTGTGTTTCTTGCAAGGCGAGCTAGCGTTTGTTTCCCAGTCCTAAACGGAGTTGAATCCCATGCAGTTTCTGGTCCTACGAGCAAGAGTTGTTTTCTGCTAAGAAGAGTCACTATTGCGCTCCCATTGCCATACACAGTGCAAATAGCACTCGCGTCTGTTCCCAGCAAGTACAGTGTATTGGACTGAAGAGAAGCTACTGTTCTGGTCAGTTTCCTAAGCAGAGTTGAACTAGATATGCCCCGTGTGTGTAGGAAGCACAGTTCTTTTGTTCTGAGCAAGCTCACTGTTCTGGCCCTATAGGAAACACAGGAGAGTAGAAGAGTGCTGTTTTCTCAAAAGCAGAGTGTGTTTATTGCAAGGCGAGCTAGCGTTTTTTTCCCAGTCTTAAATGGAGTTGAATCCCATGTAGATTCTGGTCCTACGAGCAAGAGTTGTTTTCTGCTAAGAAGAGTCACTATTGCGCTCCCATTGCCATACACAGTGCAAATAGCACTCGCGTCTGTTCCCAGCAAGTACAGTGTATTGGACTGAAGAGAAGCTACTGTTCTGGTCAGTTTCCTAAGCACAGTTGAACTAGATATGCCCCGTGTGTGTAGGAAGCACAGTTCTTTTGTTCTGAGCAAGCTCACTGTTCTGGCCCTATAGGAAACACAGGAGAGTAGAAGAGTGCTGTTTTCTCAAAAGAAGAGTGTGTTTCTTGCAAGGTGAGCTAGCGTTTGTTTCCCAGTCCTAAACGGAGTTGAATCCCATGCAGTTTCTGGTCCTACGAGCAAGAGTTGTTTTCTGCTAAGAAGAGTCACTATTGCGCTCCCATTGCCATACACAGTGCAAATAGCACTCGCGTCTGTTCCCAGCAAGTACAGTGTATTGGAATGAAGAGAAGCTACTGTTCTTGTCAGTTTCCTAAGCAGAGTTGAACTAGATATGGCCCGTGTGTGTAGGAAGCACAGTTCTTTTGTTCTGAGCAAGCTCACTGTTCTGGCCCTATAGGAAACACAGGAGAGTAGAAGAGTGCTGTTTTCTCAAAAGCAGAGTGTGTTTCTTGCAAGGCGAGCTAGCGTTTGTTTCCCAGTCCTAAACGGAGTAGATTCCCATGCAGATTCTGGTCATAGGAGCAAGAGTTGTTTTCTGCTAAGAAGAGTCACTATTGCGCTCCCATTGCCATACACAGTGCAAATAGCACTCGCGTCTGTTCCCAGCAAGTACAGTGTATTGGACTGAAGAGAAGCTACTGTTCTTGTCAGTTTCCTAAGCAGAGTTGAACTAGATATGCCCCGTGTGTGTAGGAAGCACAGTTCTTTTGTTCTGAGCAAGCTCACTGTTCTGGCCCTATAGGAAACACAGGAGAGTAGAAGAGTGCTGTTTTCTCAAAAGCAGAGTGTGTTTCTTGCAAGGCGAGCTAGCGTTTGTTTCCCAGTCCTAAACGGAGTTGAATCCCCATGCAGTTTGTGGTCCTACGAGCAAGAGTTGTTTTCTGCTAAGAAGAGTCACTATTGCGCTCCCATTGCCATACACAGTGCAAATAGCACTCGCGTCTGTTCCCAGCAAGTACAGTGTATTGGACTGAAGAGAAGCTACTGTTCTGGTCAGTTTCCTAAGCAGAGTTGAACTAGATATGCCCCGTGTGTGTAGGAAGCACAGTTCTTTTGTTCTGAGCAAGCTCACTGTTCTGGCCCTATAGGAAACACAGGAGAGTAGAAGAGTGCTGTTTTCTCAAAAGCAGAGTGTGTTTCTTGCAAGGCGAGCTAGCGTTTGTTTCCCAGTCCTAAACGGAGTTGAATCCCATGCAGTTTCTGGTCCTACGAGCAAGAGTTGTTTTCTGCTAAGAAGAGTCACTATTGAGCTCCCAATGCCATACACAGTGCAAATAGCACTCGCGTCTGTTCCCAGCAAGTACAGTGTATTGGACTGAAGAGAAGCTACTGTTCTGGTCAGTTTCCTAAGCAGAGTTGAACTAGATATGCCCCGTGTGTGTAGGAAGCACAGTTCTTTTGTTCTGAGCAAGCTCACTGTTCTGGCCCTATAGGAAACACAGGAGAGTAGAAGAGTGCTGTTTTATCAAAAGCAGAGTGTGTTTCTTGCAAGGCGAGCTAGCGTTTGTTTCCCAGTCCTAAACGGAGCTGAATCCCATGCAGTTTCTGGTCCTACGAGCAAGAGTTGTTTTCTGCTAAGAAGAGTCACTATTGCGCTCCCATTGCCATACACAGTGCAAATAGCACTCGCGTCTGTTCCCAGCAAGTACAGTGTATAGGACTGAAGAGAAGCTACTGTTCTTGTCAGTTTCCTAAGCAGAGTTGAACTAGATATGCCCCGTGTGTGTAGGAAGCACAGTTCTTTTGTTCTGAGCAAGCTCACTGTTCTGGCCCTATAGGAAACACAGGAGAGTAGAAGAGTGCTGTTTTCTCAAAAGCAGAGTGTGTTTATTGCAAGGCGAGCTAGCGTTTTTTTCCCAGTCTTAAATGGAGTTGAATCCCATGTAGATTCTGGTCCTACGAGCAAGAGTTGTTTTCTGCTAAGAAGAGTCACTATTGCGCTCCCATTGCCATACACAGTGCAAATAGCACTCGCGTCTGTTCCCAGCAAGTACAGTGTATTGGACTGAAGAGAAGCTACTGTTCTGGTCAGTTTCCTAAGCAGAGTTGAACTAGATATGCCCCGTGTGTGTAGGAAGCACAGTTCTTTTGTTCTGAGCAAGCTCACTGTTCTGGCCCTATAGGAAACACAGGAGAGTAGAAGAGTGCTGTTTTCTCAAAAGCAGAGTGTGTTTCTTGCAAGGCGAGCTAGCGTTTGTTTCCCAGTCCTAAACGGAGTTGAATCCCATGCAGTTTCTGGTCCTACGAGCAAGAGTTGTTTTCTGCTAAGAAGAGTCACTATTGCGCTCCCATTGCCATACACAGTGCAAATAGCACTCGCGTCTGTTCCCAGCAAGTACAGTGTATTGGAATGAAGAGAAGCTACTGTTCTTGTCAGTTTCCTAAGCAGAGTTGAACTAGATATGGCCCGTGTGTGTAGGAAGCACAGTTCTTTTGTTCTGAGCAAGCTCACTGTTCTGGCCCTATAGGAAACACAGGAGAGTAGAAGAGTGCTGTTTTCTCAAAAGCAGAGTGTGTTTCTTGCAAGGCGAGCTAGCGTTTGTTTCCCAGTCCTAAACGGAGTAGATTCCCATGCAGATTCTGGTCCTAGGAGCAAGAGTTGTTTTCTGCTAAGAAGAGTCACTATTGCGCTCCCATTGCCATACACAGTGCAAATAGCACTCGCGTCTGTTCCCAGCAAGTACAGTGTATTGGACTGAAGAGAAGCTACTGTTCTTGTCAGTTTCCTAAGCAGAGTTGAACTAGATATGCCCCGTGTGTGTAGGAAGCACAGTTCTTTTGTTCTGAGCAAGCTCACTGTTCTGGCCCTATAGGAAACACAGGAGAGTAGAAGAGTGCTGTTTTCTCAAAAGCAGAGTGTGTTTCTTGCAAGGCGAGCTAGCGTTTGTTTCCCAGTCCTAAACGGAGTTGAATCCCCATGCAGTTTGTGGTCCTACGAGCAAGAGTTGTTTTCTGCTAAGAAGAGTCACTATTGCGCTCCCATTGCCATTACACAGTGCAAATAGCACTCGCGTCTGTTCCCAGCAAGTACAGTGTATTGGACTGAAGAGAAGCTACTGTTCTGGTCAGTTTCCTAAGCAGAGTTGAACTAGATATGCCCCGTGTGTGTAGGAAGCACAGTTCTTTTGTTCTGAGCAAGCTCACTGTTCTGGCCCTATAGGAAACACAGGAGAGTAGAAGAGTGCTGTTTTCTCAAAAGCAGAGTGTGTTTCTTGCCAGGCGAGCTAGCGTTTGTTTCCCAGTCCTAAACGGAGCTGAATCCCATGCAGTTTCTGGTCCTACGAGCAAGAGTTGTTTTCTGCTAAGAAGAGTCACTATTGCGCTCCCATTGCCATACACAGTGCAAATAGCACTCGCGTCTGTTCCCAGCAAGTACAGTGTATTGGACTGAAGAGAAGCTACTGTTCTGGTCAGTTTCCTAAGCAGAGTTGAACTAGATATGCCCCGTGTGTGTAGGAAGCACAGTTCTTTTGTTCTGAGCAAGCTCACTGTTCTGGCCCTATAGGAAACACAGGAGAGTAGAAGAGTGCTGTTTTCTCAAAAGCAGAGTGTGTTTCTTGCAAGGCGAGCTAGCGTTTGTTTCCCAGTCCTAAACGGAGTTGAATCCCATGCAGTTTCTGGTCCTACGAGCAAGAGTTGTTTTCTGCTAAGAAGAGTCACTATTGCGCTCCCATTGCCATACACAGTGCAAATAGCACTCGCGTCTGTTCCCAGCAAGTACAGTGTATTGGACTGAAGAGAAGCTACTGTTCTGGTCAGTTTCCTAAGCAGAGTTGAACTAGATATGCCCCGTGTGTGTAGGAAGCACAGTTCTTTTGTTCTGAGCAAGCTCACTGTTCTGGCCCTATAGGAAACACAGGAGAGTAGAAGAGTGCTGTTTTCTCAAAAGCAGAGTGTGTTTATTGCAAGGCGAGCTAGCGTTTTTTTCCCAGTCTTAAATGGAGTTGAATCCCATGTAGATTCTGGTCCTACGAGCAAGAGTTGTTTTCTGCTAAGAAGAGTCACTATTGCGCTCCCATTGCCATACACAGTGCAAATAGCACTCGCGTCTGTTCCCAGCAAGTACAGTGTATTGGACTGAAGAGAAGCTACTGTTCTGGTCAGTTTCCTAAGCACAGTTGAACTAGATATGCCCCGTGTGTGTAGGAAGCACAGTTCTTTTGTTCTGAGCAAGCTCACTGTTCTGGCCCTATAGGAAACACAGGAGAGTAGAAGAGTGCTGTTTTCTCAAAAGAAGAGTGTGTTTCTTGCAAGGTGAGCTAGCGTTTGTTTCCCAGTCCTAAACGGAGTTGAATCCCATGCAGTTTCTGGTCCTACGAGCAAGAGTTGTTTTCTGCTAAGAAGAGTCACTATTGCGCTCCCATTGCCATACACAGTGCAAATAGCACTCGCGTCTGTTCCCAGCAAGTACAGTGTATTGGAATGAAGAGAAGCTACTGTTCTTGTCAGTTTCCTAAGCAGAGTTGAACTAGATATGGCCCGTGTGTGTAGGAAGCACAGTTCTTTTGTTCTGAGCAAGCTCACTGTTCTGGCCCTATAGGAAACACAGGAGAGTAGAAGAGTGCTGTTTTCTCAAAAGCAGAGTGTGTTTCTTGCAAGGCGAGCTAGCGTTTGTTTCCCAGTCCTAAACGGAGTAGATTCCCATGCAGATTCTGGTCATAGGAGCAAGAGTTGTTTTCTGCTAAGAAGAGTCACTATTGCGCTCCCATTGCCATACACAGTGCAAATAGCACTCGCGTCTGTTCCCAGCAAGTACAGTGTATTGGACTGAAGAGAAGCTACTGTTCTTGTCAGTTTCCTAAGCAGAGTTGAACTAGATATGCCCCGTGTGTGTAGGAAGCACAGTTCTTTTGTTCTGAGCAAGCTCACTGTTCTGGCCCTATAGGAAACACAGGAGAGTAGAAGAGTGCTGTTTTCTCAAAAGCAGAGTGTGTTTCTTGCAAGGCGAGCTAGCGTTTGTTTCCCAGTCCTAAACGGAGTTGAATCCCCATGCAGTTTGTGGTCCTACGAGCAAGAGTTGTTTTCTGCTAAGAAGAGTCACTATTGCGCTCCCATTGCCATACACAGTGCAAATAGCACTCGCGTCTGTTCCCAGCAAGTACAGTGTATTGGACTGAAGAGAAGCTACTGTTCTGGTCAGTTTCCTAAGCAGAGTTGAACTAGATATGCCCCGTGTGTGTAGGAAGCACAGTTCTTTTGTTCTGAGCAAGCTCACTGTTCTGGCCCTATAGGAAACACAGGAGAGTAGAAGAGTGCTGTTTTCTCAAAAGCAGAGTGTGTTTCTTGCAAGGCGAGCTAGCGTTTGTTTCCCAGTCCTAAACGGAGTTGAATCCCATGCAGTTTCTGGTCCTACGAGCAAGAGTTGTTTTCTGCTAAGAAGAGTCACTATTGAGCTCCCAATGCCATACACAGTGCAAATAGCACTCGCGTCTGTTCCCAGCAAGTACAGTGTATTGGACTGAAGAGAAGCTACTGTTCTGGTCAGTTTCCTAAGCAGAGTTGAACTAGATATGCCCCGTGTGTGTAGGAAGCACAGTTCTTTTGTTCTGAGCAAGCTCACTGTTCTGGCCCTATAGGAAACACAGGAGAGTAGAAGAGTGCTGTTTTATCAAAAGCAGAGTGTGTTTCTTGCAAGGCGAGCTAGCGTTTGTTTCCCAGTCCTAAACGGAGCTGAATCCCATGCAGTTTCTGGTCCTACGAGCAAGAGTTGTTTTCTGCTAAGAAGAGTCACTATTGCGCTCCCATTGCCATACACAGTGCAAATAGCACTCGCGTCTGTTCCCAGCAAGTACAGTGTATAGGACTGAAGAGAAGCTACTGTTCTTGTCAGTTTCCTAAGCAGAGTTGAACTAGATATGCCCCGTGTGTGTAGGAAGCACAGTTCTTTTGTTCTGAGCAAGCTCACTGTTCTGGCCCTATAGGAAACACAGGAGAGTAGAAGAGTGCTGTTTTCTCAAAAGCAGAGTGTGTTTATTGCAAGGCGAGCTAGCGTTTTTTTCCCAGTCTTAAATGGAGTTGAATCCCATGTAGATTCTGGTCCTACGAGCAAGAGTTGTTTTCTGCTAAGAAGAGTCACTATTGCGCTCCCATTGCCATACACAGTGCAAATAGCACTCGCGTCTGTTCCCAGCAAGTACAGTGTATTGGACTGAAGAGAAGCTACTGTTCTGGTCAGTTTCCTAAGCAGAGTTGAACTAGATATGCCCCGTGTGTGTAGGAAGCACAGTTCTTTTGTTCTGAGCAAGCTCACTGTTCTGGCCCTATAGGAAACACAGGAGAGTAGAAGAGTGCTGTTTTCTCAAAAGCAGAGTGTGTTTCTTGCAAGGCGAGCTAGCGTTTGTTTCCCAGTCCTAAACGGAGTTGAATCCCATGCAGTTTCTGGTCCTACGAGCAAGAGTTGTTTTCTGCTAAGAAGAGTCACTATTGCGCTCCCATTGCCATACACAGTGCAAATAGCACTCGCGTCTGTTCCCAGCAAGTACAGTGTATTGGAATGAAGAGAAGCTACTGTTCTTGTCAGTTTCCTAAGCAGAGTTGAACTAGATATGGCCCGTGTGTGTAGGAAGCACAGTTCTTTTGTTCTGAGCAAGCTCACTGTTCTGGCCCTATAGGAAACACAGGAGAGTAGAAGAGTGCTGTTTTCTCAAAAGCAGAGTGTGTTTCTTGCAAGGCGAGCTAGCGTTTGTTTCCCAGTCCTAAACGGAGTAGATTCCCATGCAGATTCTGGTCCTAGGAGCAAGAGTTGTTTTCTGCTAAGAAGAGTCACTATTGCGCTCCCATTGCCATACACAGTGCAAATAGCACTCGCGTCTGTTCCCAGCAAGTACAGTGTATTGGACTGAAGAGAAGCTACTGTTCTTGTCAGTTTCCTAAGCAGAGTTGAACTAGATATGCCCCGTGTGTGTAGGAAGCACAGTTCTTTTGTTCTGAGCAAGCTCACTGTTCTGGCCCTATAGGAAACACAGGAGAGTAGAAGAGTGCTGTTTTCTCAAAAGCAGAGTGTGTTTCTTGCAAGGCGAGCTAGCGTTTGTTTCCCAGTCCTAAACGGAGTTGAATCCCCATGCAGTTTGTGGTCCTACGAGCAAGAGTTGTTTTCTGCTAAGAAGAGTCACTATTGCGCTCCCATTGCCATACACAGTGCAAATAGCACTCGCGTCTGTTCCCAGCAAGTACAGTGTATTGGACTGAAGAGAAGCTACTGTTCTTGTCAGTTTCCTAAGCAGAGTTGAACTAGATATGCCCCGTGTGTGTAGGAAGCACAGTTCTTTTGTTCTGAGCAAGCTCACTGTTCTGGCCCTATAGGAAACACAGGAGAGTAGAAGAGTGCTGTTTTCTCAAAAGCAGAGTGTGTTTCTTGCAAGGCGAGCTAGCGTTTGTTTCCCAGTCCTAAACGGAGTTGAATCCCCATGCAGTTTGTGGTCCTACGAGCAAGAGTTGTTTTCTGCTAAGAAGAGTCACTATTGCGCTCCCATTGCCATACACAGTGCAAATAGCACTCGCGTCTGTTCCCAGCAAGTACAGTGTATTGGACTGAAGAGAAGCTACTGTTCTGGTCAGTTTCCTAAGCAGAGTTGAACTAGATATGCCCCGTGTGTGTAGGAAGCACAGTTCTTTTGTTCTGAGCAAGCTCACTGTTCTGGCCCTATAGGAAACACAGGAGAGTAGAAGAGTGCTGTTTTCTCAAAAGCAGAGTGTGTTTCTTGCAAGGCGAGCTAGCGTTTGTTTCCCAGTCCTAAACGGAGTTGAATCCCATGCAGTTTCTGGTCCTACGAGCAAGAGTTGTTTTCTGCTAAGAAGAGTCACTATTGAGCTCCCAATGCCATACACAGTGCAAATAGCACTCGCGTCTGTTCCCAGCAAGTACAGTGTATTGGACTGAAGAGAAGCTACTGTTCTGGTCAGTTTCCTAAGCAGAGTTGAACTAGATATGCCCCGTGTGTGTAGGAAGCACAGTTCTTTTGTTCTGAGCAAGCTCACTGTTCTGGCCCTATAGGAAACACAGGAGAGTAGAAGAGTGCTGTTTTATCAAAAGCAGAGTGTGTTTCTTGCAAGGCGAGCTAGCGTTTGTTTCCCAGTCCTAAACGGAGCTGAATCCCATGCAGTTTCTGGTCCTACGAGCAAGAGTTGTTTTCTGCTAAGAAGAGTCACTATTGCGCTCCCATTGCCATACACAGTGCAAATAGCACTCGCGTCTGTTCCCAGCAAGTACAGTGTATAGGACTGAAGAGAAGCTACTGTTCTTGTCAGTTTCCTAAGCAGAGTTGAACTAGATATGCCCCGTGTGTGTAGGAAGCACAGTTCTTTTGTTCTGAGCAAGCTCACTGTTCTGGCCCTATAGGAAACACAGGAGAGTAGAAGAGTGCTGTTTTCTCAAAAGCAGAGTGTGTTTATTGCAAGGCGAGCTAGCGTTTTTTTCCCAGTCTTAAATGGAGTTGAATCCCATGTAGATTCTGGTCCTACGAGCAAGAGTTGTTTTCTGCTAAGAAGAGTCACTATTGCGCTCCCATTGCCATACACAGTGCAAATAGCACTCGCGTCTGTTCCCAGCAAGTACAGTGTATTGGACTGAAGAGAAGCTACTGTTCTGGTCAGTTTCCTAAGCAGAGTTGAACTAGATATGCCCCGTGTGTGTAGGAAGCACAGTTCTTTTGTTCTGAGCAAGCTCACTGTTCTGGCCCTATAGGAAACACAGGAGAGTAGAAGAGTGCTGTTTTCTCAAAAGCAGAGTGTGTTTCTTGCAAGGCGAGCTAGCGTTTGTTTCCCAGTCCTAAACGGAGTTGAATCCCATGCAGTTTCTGGTCCTACGAGCAAGAGTTGTTTTCTGCTAAGAAGAGTCACTATTGCGCTCCCATTGCCATACACAGTGCAAATAGCACTCGCGTCTGTTCCCAGCAAGTACAGTGTATTGGAATGAAGAGAAGCTACTGTTCTTGTCAGTTTCCTAAGCAGAGTTGAACTAGATATGGCCCGTGTGTGTAGGAAGCACAGTTCTTTTGTTCTGAGCAAGCTCACTGTTCTGGCCCTATAGGAAACACAGGAGAGTAGAAGAGTGCTGTTTTCTCAAAAGCAGAGTGTGTTTCTTGCAAGGCGAGCTAGCGTTTGTTTCCCAGTCCTAAACGGAGTAGATTCCCATGCAGATTCTGGTCCTAGGAGCAAGAGTTGTTTTCTGCTAAGAAGAGTCACTATTGCGCTCCCATTGCCATACACAGTGCAAATAGCACTCGCGTCTGTTCCCAGCAAGTACAGTGTATTGGACTGAAGAGAAGCTACTGTTCTTGTCAGTTTCCTAAGCAGAGTTGAACTAGATATGCCCCGTGTGTGTAGGAAGCACAGTTCTTTTGTTCTGAGCAAGCTCACTGTTCTGGCCCTATAGGAAACACAGGAGAGTAGAAGAGTGCTGTTTTCTCAAAAGCAGAGTGTGTTTCTTGCAAGGCGAGCTAGCGTTTGTTTCCCAGTCCTAAACGGAGTTGAATCCCCATGCAGTTTGTGGTCCTACGAGCAAGAGTTGTTTTCTGCTAAGAAGAGTCACTATTGCGCTCCCATTGCCATACACAGTGCAAATAGCACTCGCGTCTGTTCCCAGCAAGTACAGTGTATTGGACTGAAGAGAAGCTACTGTTCTGGTCAGTTTCCTAAGCAGAGTTGAACTAGATATGCCCCGTGTGTGTAGGAAGCACAGTTCTTTTGTTCTGAGCAAGCTCACTGTTCTGGCCCTATAGGAAACACAGGAGAGTAGAAGAGTGCTGTTTTCTCAAAAGCAGAGTGTGTTTCTTGCAAGGCGAGCTAGCGTTTGTTTCCCAGTCCTAAACGGAGTTGAATCCCATGCAGTTTCTGGTCCTACGAGCAAGAGTTGTTTTCTGCTAAGAAGAGTCACTATTGAGCTCCCATTGCCATACACAGTGCAAATAGCACTCGCGTCTGTTCCCAGCAAGTACAGTGTATTGGACTGAAGAGAAGCTACTGTTCTGGTCAGTTTCCTAAGCAGAGTTGAACTAGATATGCCCCGTGTGTGTAGGAAGCACAGTTCTTTTGTTCTGAGCAAGCTCACTGTTCTGGCCCTATAGGAAACACAGGAGAGTAGAAGAGTGCTGTTTTCTCAAAAGCAGAGTGTGTTTCTTGCAAGGCGAGCTAGCGTTTGTTTCCCAGTCCTAAACGGAGTAGAATCCCATGCAGTTTCTGGTCCTACGAGCAAGAGTTGTTTTCTGCTAAGAAGAGTCACTATTGCGCTCCCATTGCCATACACAGTGCAAATAGCACTCGCGTCTGTTCCCAGCAAGTACAGTGTATAGGACTGAAGAGAAGCTACTGTTCTTGTCAGTTTCCTAAGCAGAGTTGAACTAGATATGCCCCGTGTGTGTAGGAAGCACAGTTCTTTGGTTCTGAGCAAGCTCACTGTTCTGGCCCTATAGGAAACACAGGAGAGTAGAAGCGTGCTGTTTTCTCAAAAGCAGAGTGTGTTTCTTGCAAGGCGAGCTAGCGTTTGTTTCCCAGTCCTAAACGGAGTTGAATCCCATGCAGTTTCTGGTCCTACGAGCAAGAGTTGTTTTCTGCTAAGAAGAGTCACTATTGCGCTCCCATTGCCATACACAGTGCAAATAGCACTCGCGTCTGTTCCCAGCAAGTACAGTGTATTGGACTGAAGAGAAGCTACTGTTCTGGTCAGTTTCCTAAGCAGAGTTGAACTAGATATGCCCCGTGTGTGTAGGAAGCACAGTTCTTTTGTTCTGAGCAAGCTCACTGTTCTGGCCCTATAGGAAACACAGGAGAGTAGAAGAGTGCTGTTTTCTCAAAAGCAGAGTGTGTTTCTTGCAAGGCGAGCTAGCGTTTGTTTCCCAGTCCTAAACGGAGTTGAATCCCATGCAGTTTCTGGTCCTACGAGCAAGAGTTGTTTTCTGCTAAGAAGAGTCACTATTGCGCTCCCATTGCCATACACAGTGCAAATAGCACTCGCGTCTGTTCCCAGCAAGTACAGTGTATTGGACTGAAGAGAAGCTACTGTTCTGGTCAGTTTCCTAAGCAGAGTTGAACTAGATATGCCCCGTGTGTGTAGGAAGCACAGTTCTTTTGTTCTGAGCAAGCTCACTGTTCTGGCCCTATAGGAAACACAGGAGAGTAGAAGAGTGCTGTTTTCTCAAAAGCAGAGTGTGTTTATTGCAAGGCGAGCTAGCGTTTGTTTCCCAGTCTTAAATGGAGTTGAATCCCATGCAGATTCTGGTCCTACGAGCAAGAGTTGTTTTCTGCTAAGAAGAGTCACTATTGCGCTCCCATTGCCATACACAGTGCAAATAGCACTCGCGTCTGTTCCCAGCAAGTACAGTGTATTGGACTGAAGAGAAGCTACTGTTCTGGTCAGTTTCCTAAGCAGAGTTGAACTAGATATGCCCCGTGTGTGTAGGAAGCACAGTTCTTTTGTTCTGAGCAAGCTCACTGTTCTGGCCCTATAGGAAACACAGGAGAGTAGAAGAGTGCTGTTTTCTCAAAAGCAGAGTGTGTTTCTTGCAAGGCGAGCTAGCGTTTGTTTCCCAGTCCTAAACGGAGTTGAATCCCATGCAGTTTCTGGTCCTACGAGCAAGAGTTGTTTTCTGCTAAGAAGAGTCACTATTGCGCTCCCATTGCCATACACAGTGCAAATAGCACTCGCGTCTGTTCCCAGCAAGTACAGTGTATTGGAATGAAGAGAAGCTACTGTTCTTGTCAGTTTCCTAAGCAGAGTTGAACTAGATATGGCCCGTGTGTGTAGGAAGCACAGTTCTTTTGTTCTGAGCAAGCTCACTGTTCTGGCCCTATAGGAAACACAGGAGAGTAGAAGAGTGCTGTTTTCTCAAAAGCAGAGTGTGTTTCTTGCAAAGCGAGCTAGCGTTTGTTTCCCAGTCCTAAACGGAGTAGATTCCCATGCAGATTCTGGTCCTAGGAGCAAGAGTTGTTTTCTGCTAAGAAGAGTCACTATTGCGCTCCCATTGCCATACACAGTGCAAATAGCAC
Organism: Peromyscus eremicus; assembly: GCF_949786415.1. Lineage (NCBI taxonomy): Eukaryota > Metazoa > Chordata > Mammalia > Rodentia > Cricetidae > Peromyscus > Peromyscus eremicus. The sequence goes on along the minus strand of NW_026737702.1, from coordinate 19,976 downwards.
TCGCGTCTGTTCCCAGCAAGTACAGTGTATTGGACTGAAGAGAAGCTACTGTTCTTGTCAGTTTCCTAAGCAGAGTTGAACTAGATATGCCCCGTGTGTGTAGGAAGCACAGTTCTTTTGTTCTGAGCAAGCTCACTGTTCTGGCCCTATAGGAAACACAGGAGAGTAGAAGAGTGCTGTTTTCTCAAAAGCAGAGTGTGTTTCTTGCAAGGCGAGCTAGCGTTTGTTTCCCAGTCCTAAACGGAGTTGAATCCCCATGCAGTTTGTGGTCCTACGAGCAAGAGTTGTTTTCTGCTAAGAAGAGTCACTATTGCGCTCCCATTGCCATACACAGTGCAAATAGCACTCGCGTCTGTTCCCAGCAAGTACAGTGTATTGGACTGAAGAGAAGCTACTGTTCTGGTCAGTTTCCTAAGCAGAGTTGAACTAGATATGCCCCGTGTGTGTAGGAAGCACAGTTCTTTTGTTCTGAGCAAGCTCACTGTTCTGGCCCTATAGGAAACACAGGAGAGTAGAAGAGTGCTGTGTTCTCAAAAGCAGAGTGTGTTTCTTGCAAGGCGAGCTAGTGTTTGTTTCCCAGTCCTAAACGGAGTTGAATCCCATGCAATTTCTGGTCCTACGAGCAAGAGTTGTTTTCTGCTAAGAAGAGTCACTATTGCTCTCCCATTGCCATACACAGTGCAAATAGCACTCGCGTCTGTTCCCAGCAAGTACAGTGTATTGGAATGAAGAGAAGCTACTGTTCTTGTCAGTTTCCTAAGCAGAGTTGAACTAGATATGCCCCGTGTGTGTAGGAAGCACAGTTCTTTTGTTCTGAGCAAGCTCACTGTTCTGGCCCTATAGGAAACACAGGAGAGTAGAAGAGTGCTGTTTTCTCAAAAGCAGAGTGTGTTTCTTGCAAGGCGAGCTAGCGTTTGTTTCCCAGTCCTAAACGGAGTTGAATCCCATGCAGTTTCTGGTCCTACGAGCAAGAGTTGTTTTCTGCTAAGAAGAGTCACTATTGAGCTCCCATTGCCATACACAGTGCAAATAGCACTCGCGTCTGTTCCCAGCAAGTACAGTGTATTGGACTGAAGAGAAGCTACTGTTCTGGTCAGTTTCCTAAGCAGAGTTGAACTAGATATGCCCCGTGTGTGTAGGAAGCACAGTTCTTTTGTTCTGAGCAAGCTCACTGTTCTGGCCCTATAGGAAACACAGGAGAGTAGAAGAGTGCTGTTTTATCAAAAGCAGAGTGTGTTTCTTGCAAGGCGAGCTAGCGTTTGTTTCCCAGTCCTAAACGGAGCTGAATCCCATGCAGTTTCTGGTCCTACGAGCAAGAGTTGTTTTCTGCTAAGAAGAGTCACTATTGCGCTCCCATTGCCATACACAGTGCAAATAGCACTCGCGTCTGTTCCCAGCAAGTACAGTGTATAGGACTGAAGAGAAGCTACTGTTCTTGTCAGTTTCCTAAGCAGAGTTGAACTAGATATGCCCCGTGTGTGTAGGAAGCACAGTTCTTTTGTTCTGAGCAAGCTCACTGTTCTGGCCCTATAGGAAACACAGGAGAGTAGAAGAGTGCTGTTTTCTCAAAAGCAGAGTGTGTTTATTGCAAGGCGAGCTAGCGTTTTTTTCCCAGTCTTAAATGGAGTTGAATCCCATGTAGATTCTGGTCCTACGAGCAAGAGTTGTTTTCTGCTAAGAAGAGTCACTATTGCGCTCCCATTGCCATACACAGTGCAAATAGCACTCGCGTCTGTTCCCAGCAAGTACAGTGTATTGGACTGAAGAGAAGCTACTGTTCTGGTCAGTTTCCTAAGCAGAGTTGAACTAGATATGCCCCGTGTGTGTAGGAAGCACAGTTCTTTTGTTCTGAGCAAGCTCACTGTTCTGGCCCTATAGGAAACACAGGAGAGTAGAAGAGTGCTGTTTTCTCAAAAGCAGAGTGTGTTTCTTGCAAGGCGAGCTAGCGTTTGTTTCCCAGTCCTAAACGGAGTTGAATCCCATGCAGTTTCTGGTCCTACGAGCAAGAGTTGTTTTCTGCTAAGAAGAGTCACTATTGCGCTCCCATTGCCATACACAGTGCAAATAGCACTCGCGTCTGTTCCCAGCAAGTACAGTGTATTGGAATGAAGAGAAGCTACTGTTCTTGTCAGTTTCCTAAGCAGAGTTGAACTAGATATGGCACGTGTGTGTAGGAAGCACAGTTCTTTTGTTCTGAGCAAGCTCACTGTTCTGGCCCTATAGGAAACACAGGAGAGTAGAAGAGTGCTGTTTTCTCAAAAGCAGAGTGTGTTTCTTGCAAGGCGAGCTAGCGTTTGTTTCCCAGTCCTAAACGGAGTAGATTCCCATGCAGATTCTGGTCCTAGGAGCAAGAGTTGTTTTCTGCTAAGAAGAGTCACTATTGCGCTCCCATTGCCATACACAGTGCAAATAGCACTCGCGTCTGTTCCCAGCAAGTACAGTGTATTGGACTGAAGAGAAGCTACTGTTCTTGTCAGTTTCCTAAGCAGAGTTGAACTAGATATGCCCCGTGTGTGTAGGAAGCACAGTTCTTTTGTTCTGAGCAAGCTCACTGTTCTGGCCCTATAGGAAACACAGGAGAGTAGAAGAGTGCTGTTTTCTCAAAAGCAGAGTGTGTTTCTTGCAAGGCGAGCTAGCGTTTGTTTCCCAGTCCTAAACGGAGTTGAATCCCCATGCAGTTTGTGGTCCTACGAGCAAGAGTTGTTTTCTGCTAAGAAGAGTCACTATTGCGCTCCCATTGCCATACACAGTGCAAATAGCACTCGCGTCTGTTCCCAGCAAGTACAGTGTATTGGACTGAAGAGAAGCTACTGTTCTGGTCAGTTTCCTAAGCAGAGTTGAACTAGATATGCCCCGTGTGTGTAGGAAGCACAGTTCTTTTGTTCTGAGCAAGCTCACTGTTCTGGCCCTATAGGAAACACAGGAGAGTAGAAGAGTGCTGTTTTCTCAAAAGCAGAGTGTGTTTCTTGCAAGGCGAGCTAGCGTTTGTTTCCCAGTCCTAAACGGAGTTGAATCCCATGCAGTTTCTGGTCCTACGAGCAAGAGTTGTTTTCTGCTAAGAAGAGTCACTATTGAGCTCCCATTGCCATACACAGTGCAAATAGCACTCGCGTCTGTTCCCAGCAAGTACAGTGTATTGGACTGAAGAGAAGCTACTGTTCTGGTCAGTTTCCTAAGCAGAGTTGAACTAGATATGCCCCGTGTGTGTAGGAAGCACAGTTCTTTTGTTCTGAGCAAGCTCACTGTTCTGGCCCTATAGGAAACACAGGAGAGTAGAAGAGTGCTGTTTTCTCAAAAGCAGAGTGTGTTTCTTGCAAGGCGAGCTAGCGTTTGTTTCCCAGTCCTAAACGGAGTAGAATCCCATGCAGTTTCTGGTCCTACGAGCAAGAGTTGTTTTCTGCTAAGAAGAGTCACTATTGCGCTCCCATTGCCATACACAGTGCAAATAGCACTCGCGTCTGTTCCCAGCAAGTACAGTGTATAGGACTGAAGAGAAGCTACTGTTCTTGTCAGTTTCCTAAGCAGAGTTGAACTAGATATGCCCCGTGTGTGTAGGAAGCACAGTTCTTTGGTTCTGAGCAAGCTCACTGTTCTGGCCCTATAGGAAACACAGGAGAGTAGAAGCGTGCTGTTTTCTCAAAAGCAGAGTGTGTTTCTTGCAAGGCGAGCTAGCGTTTGTTTCCCAGTCCTAAACGGAGTTGAATCCCATGCAGTTTCTGGTCCTACGAGCAAGAGTTGTTTTCTGCTAAGAAGAGTCACTATTGCGCTCCCATTGCCATACACAGTGCAAATAGCACTCGCGTCTGTTCCCAGCAAGTACAGTGTATTGGACTGAAGAGAAGCTACTGTTCTGGTCAGTTTCCTAAGCAGAGTTGAACTAGATATGCCCCGTGTGTGTAGGAAGCACAGTTCTTTTGTTCTGAGCAAGCTCACTGTTCTGGCCCTATAGGAAACACAGGAGAGTAGAAGAGTGCTGTTTTCTCAAAAGCAGAGTGTGTTTCTTGCAAGGCGAGCTAGCGTTTGTTTCCCAGTCCTAAACGGAGTTGAATCCCATGCAGTTTCTGGTCCTACGAGCAAGAGTTGTTTTCTGCTAAGAAGAGTCACTATTGCGCTCCCATTGCCATACACAGTGCAAATAGCACTCGCGTCTGTTCCCAGCAAGTACAGTGTATTGGACTGAAGAGAAGCTACTGTTCTGGTCAGTTTCCTAAGCAGAGTTGAACTAGATATGCCCCGTGTGTGTAGGAAGCACAGTTCTTTTGTTCTGAGCAAGCTCACTGTTCTGGCCCTATAGGAAACACAGGAGAGTAGAAGAGTGCTGTTTTCTCAAAAGCAGAGTGTGTTTATTGCAAGGCGAGCTAGCGTTTGTTTCCCAGTCTTAAATGGAGTTGAATCCCATGCAGATTCTGGTCCTACGAGCAAGAGTTGTTTTCTGCTAAGAAGAGTCACTATTGCGCTCCCATTGCCATACACAGTGCAAATAGCACTCGCGTCTGTTCCCAGCAAGTACAGTGTATTGGACTGAAGAGAAGCTACTGTTCTGGTCAGTTTCCTAAGCAGAGTTGAACTAGATATGCCCCGTGTGTGTAGGAAGCACAGTTCTTTTGTTCTGAGCAAGCTCACTGTTCTGGCCCTATAGGAAACACAGGAGAGTAGAAGAGTGCTGTTTTCTCAAAAGCAGAGTGTGTTTATTGCAAGGCGAGCTAGCGTTTGTTTCCCAGTCTTAAATGGAGTTGAATCCCATGCAGATTCTGGTCCTACGAGCAAGAGTTGTTTTCTGCTAAGAAGAGTCACTATTGCGCTCCCATTGCCATACACAGTGCAAATAGCACTCGCGTCTGTTCCCAGCAAGTACAGTGTATTGGACTGAAGAGAAGCTACTGTTCTGGTCAGTTTCCTAAGCAGAGTTGAACTAGATATGCCCCGTGTGTGTAGGAAGCACAGTTCTTTTGTTCTGAGCAAGCTCACTGTTCTGGCCCTATAGGAAACACAGGAGAGTAGAAGAGTGCTGTTTTCTCAAAAGCAGAGTGTGTTTCTTGCAAGGCGAGCTAGCGTTTGTTTCCCAGTCCTAAACGGAGTTGAATCCCATGCAGTTTCTGGTCCTACGAGCAAGAGTTGTTTTCTGCTAAGAAGAGTCACTATTGCGCTCCCATTGCCATACACAGTGCAAATAGCACTCGCGTCTGTTCCCAGCAAGTACAGTGTATTGGAATGAAGAGAAGCTACTGTTCTTGTCAGTTTCCTAAGCAGAGTTGAACTAGATATGGCCCGTGTGTGTAGGAAGCACAGTTCTTTTGTTCTGAGCAAGCTCACTGTTCTGGCCCTATAGGAAACACAGGAGAGTAGAAGAGTGCTGTTTTCTCAAGAGCAGAGTGTGTTTCTTGCAAAGCGAGCTAGCGTTTGTTTCCCAGTCCTAAACGGAGTAGATTCCCATGCAGATTCTGGTCCTAGGAGCAAGAGTTGTTTTCTGCTAAGAAGAGTCACTATTGCGCTCCCATTGCCATACACAGTGCAAATAGCACTCGCGTCTGTTCCCAGCAAGTACAGTGTATTGGACTGAAGAGAAGCTACTGTTCTTGTCAGTTTCCTAAGCAGAGTTGAACTAGATATGCCCCGTGTGTGTAGGAAGCACAGTTCTTTTGTTCTGAGCAAGCTCACTGTTCTGGCCCTATAGGAAACACAGGAGAGTAGAAGAGTGCTGTTTTCTCAAAAGCAGAGTGTGTTTCTTGCAAGGCGAGCTAGCGTTTGTTTCCCAGTCCTAAACGGAGTTGAATCCCCATGCAGTTTGTGGTCCTACGAGCAAGAGTTGTTTTCTGCTAAGAAGAGTCACTATTGCGCTCCCATTGCCATACACAGTGCAAATAGCACTCGCGTCTGTTCCCAGCAAGTACAGTGTATTGGACTGAAGAGAAGCTACTGTTCTGGTCAGTTTCCTAAGCAGAGTTGAACTAGATATGCCCCGTGTGTGTAGGAAGCACAGTTCTTTTGTTCTGAGCAAGCTCACTGTTCTGGCCCTATAGGAAACACAGGAGAGTAGAAGAGTGCTGTGTTCTCAAAAGCAGAGTGTGTTTCTTGCAAGGCGAGCTAGTGTTTGTTTCCCAGTCCTAAACGGAGTTGAATCCCATGCAGTTTCTGGTCCTACGAGCAAGAGTTGTTTTCTGCTAAGAAGAGTCACTATTGCGCTCCCATTGCCATACACAGTGCAAATAGCACTCGCGTCTGTTCCCAGCAAGTACAGTGTATTGGACTGAAGAGAAGCTACTGTTCTGGTCAGTTTCCTAAGCAGAGTTGAACTAGATATGCCCCGTGTGTGTAGGAAGCACAGTTCTTTTGTTCTGAGCAAGCTCACTGTTCTGGCCCTATAGGAAACACAGGAGAGTAGAAGAGTGCTGTTTTCTCAAAAGCAGAGTGTGTTTATTGCAAGGCGAGCTAGCGTTTGTTTCCCAGTCTTAAATGGAGTTGAATCCCATGCAGATTCTGGTCCTACGAGCAAGAGTTGTTTTCTGCTAAGAAGAGTCACTATTGCGCTCCCATTGCCATACACAGTGCAAATAGCACTCGCGTCTGTTCCCAGCAAGTACAGTGTATAGGACTGAAGAGAAGCTACTGTTCTTGTCAGTTTCCTAAGCAGAGTTGAACTAGATATGCCCCGTGTGTGTAGGAAGCACAGTTCTTTGGTTCTGAGCAAGCTCACTGTTCTGGCCCTATAGGAAACACAGGAGAGTAGAAGCGTGCTGTTTTCTCAAAAGCAGAGTGTGTTTCTTGCAAGGCGAGCTAGCGTTTGTTTCCCAGTCCTAAACGGAGTTGAATCCCATGCAGTTTCTGGTCCTACGAGCAAGAGTTGTTTTCTGCTAAGAAGAGTCACTATTGCGCTCCCATTGCCATACACAGTGCAAATAGCACTCGCGTCTGTTCCCAGCAAGTACAGTGTATTGGACTGAAGAGAAGCTACTGTTCTGGTCAGTTTCCTAAGCAGAGTTGAACTAGATATGCCCCGTGTGTGTAGGAAGCACAGTTCTTTTGTTCTGAGCAAGCTCACTGTTCTGGCCCTATAGGAAACACAGGAGAGTAGAAGAGTGCTGTTTTCTCAAAAGCAGAGTGTGTTTCTTGCAAGGCGAGCTAGCGTTTGTTTCCCAGTCCTAAACGGAGTTGAATCCCATGCAGTTTCTGGTCCTACGAGCAAGAGTTGTTTTCTGCTAAGAAGAGTCACTATTGCGCTCCCATTGCCATACACAGTGCAAATAGCACTCGCGTCTGTTCCCAGCAAGTACAGTGTATTGGACTGAAGAGAAGCTACTGTTCTGGTCAGTTTCCTAAGCAGAGTTGAACTAGATATGCCCCGTGTGTGTAGGAAGCACAGTTCTTTTGTTCTGAGCAAGCTCACTGTTCTGGCCCTATAGGAAACACAGGAGAGTAGAAGAGTGCTGTTTTCTCAAAAGCAGAGTGTGTTTATTGCAAGGCGAGCTAGCGTTTGTTTCCCAGTCTTAAATGGAGTTGAATCCCATGCAGATTCTGGTCCTACGAGCAAGAGTTGTTTTCTGCTAAGAAGAGTCACTATTGCGCTCCCATTGCCATACACAGTGCAAATAGCACTCGCGTCTGTTCCCAGCAAGTACAGTGTATTGGACTGAAGAGAAGCTACTGTTCTGGTCAGTTTCCTAAGCAGAGTTGAACTAGATATGCCCCGTGTGTGTAGGAAGCACAGTTCTTTTGTTCTGAGCAAGCTCACTGTTCTGGCCCTATAGGAAACACAGGAGAGTAGAAGAGTGCTGTTTTCTCAAAAGCAGAGTGTGTTTATTGCAAGGCGAGCTAGCGTTTGTTTCCCAGTCTTAAATGGAGTTGAATCCCATGCAGATTCTGGTCCTACGAGCAAGAGTTGTTTTCTGCTAAGAAGAGTCACTATTGCGCTCCCATTGCCATACACAGTGCAAATAGCACTCGCGTCTGTTCCCAGCAAGTACAGTGTATTGGACTGAAGAGAAGCTACTGTTCTGGTCAGTTTCCTAAGCAGAGTTGAACTAGATATGCCCCGTGTGTGTAGGAAGCACAGTTCTTTTGTTCTGAGCAAGCTCACTGTTCTGGCCCTATAGGAAACACAGGAGAGTAGAAGAGTGCTGTTTTCTCAAAAGCAGAGTGTGTTTCTTGCAAGGCGAGCTAGCGTTTGTTTCCCAGTCCTAAACGGAGTTGAATCCCATGCAGTTTCTGGTCCTACGAGCAAGAGTTGTTTTCTGCTAAGAAGAGTCACTATTGCGCTCCCATTGCCATACACAGTGCAAATAGCACTCGCGTCTGTTCCCAGCAAGTACAGTGTATTGGAATGAAGAGAAGCTACTGTTCTTGTCAGTTTCCTAAGCAGAGTTGAACTAGATATGCCCCGTGTGTGTAGGAAGCACAGTTCTTTTGTTCTGAGCAAGCTCACTGTTCTGGCCCTATAGGAAACACAGGAGAGTAGAAGAGTGCTGTTTTCTCAAGAGCAGAGTGTGTTTCTTGCAAAGCGAGCTAGCGTTTGTTTCCCAGTCCTAAACGGAGTAGATTCCCATGCAGATTCTGGTCCTAGGAGCAAGAGTTGTTTTCTGCTAAGAAGAGTCACTATTGCGCTCCCATTGCCATACACAGTGCAAATAGCACTCGCGTCTGTTCCCAGCAAGTACAGTGTACTGGACTGAAGAGAAGCTACTGTTCTTGTCAGTTTCCTAAGCAGAGTTGAACTAGATATGCCCCGTGTGTGTAGGAAGCACAGTTCTTTTGTTCTGAGCAAGCTCACTGTTCTGGCCCTATAGGAAACACAGGAGAGTAGAAGAGTGCTGTTTTCTCAAAAGCAGAGTGTGTTTCTTGCAAGGCGAGCTAGCGTTTGTTTCCCAGTCCTAAACGGAGTTGAATCCCCATGCAGTTTGTGGTCCTACGAGCAAGAGTTGTTTTCTGCTAAGAAGAGTCACTATTGCGCTCCCATTGCCATACACAGTGCAAATAGCACTCGCGTCTGTTCCCAGCAAGTACAGTGTACTGGACTGAAGAGAAGCTACTGTTCTGGTCAGTTTCCTAAGCAGAGTTGAACTAGATATGCCCCGTGTGTGTAGGAAGCACAGTTCTTTTGTTCTGAGCAAGCTCACTGTTCTGGCCCTATAGGAAACACAGGAGAGTAGAAGAGTGCTGTGTTCTCAAAAGCAGAGTGTGTTTCTTGCAAGGCGAGCTAGCGTTTGTTTCCCAGTCCTAAACGGAGTTGAATCCCATGCAGTTTCTGGTCCTACGAGCAAGAGTTGTTTTCTGCTAAGAAGAGTCACTATTGCGCTCCCATTGCCATACACAGTGCAAATAGCACTCGCGTCTGTTCCCAGCAAGTACAGTGTATTGGACTGAAGAGAAGCTACTGTTCTGGTCAGTTTCCTAAGCAGAGTTGAACTAGATATGCCCCGTGTGTGTAGGAAGCACAGTTCTTTTGTTCTGAGCAAGCTCACTGTTCTGGCCCCATAGGAAACACAGGAGAGTAGAAGAGTGCTGTTTTCTCAAAAGCAGAGTGTGTTTATTGCAAGGCGAGCTAGCGTTTGTTTCCCAGTCTTAAATGGAGTTGAATCCCATGCAGATTCTGGTCCTACGAGCAAGAGTTGTTTTCTGCTAAGAAGAGTCACTCTTGCGCTCCCATTGCCATACACAGTGCAAATAGCACTCGCGTCTGTTCCCAGCAAGTACAGTGTATTGGACTGAAGAGAAGCTACTGTTCTGGTCAGTTTCCTAAGCAGAGTTGAACTAGATATGCCCCGTGTGTGTAGGAAGCACAGTTCTTTTGTTCTGAGCAAGCTCACTGTTCTGGCCCTATAGGAAACACAGGAGAGTAGAAGAGTGCTGTTTTCTCAAAAGCAGAGTGTGTTTCTTGCAAGGCGAGCTAGCGTTTGTTTCCCAGTCCTAAACGGAGTTGAATCCCATGCAGTTTCTGGTCCTACGAGCAAGAGTTGTTTTCTGCTAAGAAGAGTCACTATTGCGCTCCCATTGCCATACACAGTGCAAATAGCACTCGCGTCTGTTCCCAGCAAGTACAGTGTATTGGAATGAAGAGAAGCTACTGTTCTTGTCAGTTTCCTAAGCAGAGTTGAACTAGATATGGCCCGTGTGTGTAGGAAGCACAGTTCTTTTGTTCTGAGCAAGCTCACTGTTCTGGCCCTATAGGAAACACAGGAGAGTAGAAGAGTGCTGTTTTCTCAAAAGCAGAGTGTGTTTCTTGCAAGGCGAGCTAGCGTTTGTTTCCCAGTCCTAAACGGAGTAGATTCCCATGCAGATTCTGGTCCTAGGAGCAAGAGTTGTTTTCTGCTAAGAAGAGTCACTATTGCGCTCCCATTGCCATACACAGTGCAAATAGCACTCGCGTCTGTTCCCAGCAAGTACAGTGTATTGGACTGAAGAGAAGCTACTGTTCTTGTCAGTTTCCTAAGCAGAGTTGAACTAGATATGCCCCGTGTGTGTAGGAAGCACAGTTCTTTTGTTCTGAGCAAGCTCACTGTTCTGGCCCTATAGGAAACACAGGAGAGTAGAAGAGTGCTGTTTTCTCAAAAGCAGAGTGTGTTTCTTGCAAGGCGAGCTAGCGTTTGTTTCCCAGTCCTAAACGGAGTTGAATCCCCATGCAGTTTGTGGTCCTACGAGCAAGAGTTGTTTTCTGCTAAGAAGAGTCACTATTGCGCTCCCATTGCCATACACAGTGCAAATAGCACTCGCGTCTGTTCCCAGCAAGTACAGTGTATTGGACTGAAGAGAAGCTACTGTTCTGGTCAGTTTCCTAAGCAGAGTTGAACTAGATATGCCCCGTGTGTGTAGGAAGCACAGTTCTTTTGTTCTGAGCAAGCTCACTGTTCTGGCCCTATAGGAAACACAGGAGAGTAGAAGAGTGCTGTGTTCTCAAAAGCAGAGTGTGTTTCTTGCAAGGCGAGCTAGTGTTTGTTTCCCAGTCCTAAACGGAGTTGAATCCCATGCAATTTCTGGTCCTACGAGCAAGAGTTGTTTTCTGCTAAGAAGAGTCACTATTGCTCTCCCATTGCCATACACAGTGCAAATAGCACTCGCGTCTGTTCCCAGCAAGTACAGTGTATTGGACTGAAGAGAAGCTACTGTTCTTGTCAGTTTCCTAAGCAGACTTGAACTAGATATGCCCCGTGTGTGTAGGAAGCACAGTTCTTTGGTTCTGAGCAAGCTCACTGTTCTGGCCCTATAGGAAACACAGGAGAGTAGAAGAGTGCTGTTTTCTCAAAAGCAGAGTGTGTTTCTTGCAAGGCGAGCTAGCGTTTGTTTCCCAGTCCTAAACGGAGTAGATTCCCATGCAGATTCTGGTCCTAGGAGCAAGAGTTGTTTTCTGCTAAGAAGAGTCACTATTGCGCTCCCATTGCCATACACAGTGCAAATAGCACTCGCGTCTGTTCCCAGCAAGTACAGTGTATTGGACTGAAGAGAAGCTACTGTTCTTGTCAGTTTCCTAAGCAGAGTTGAACTAGATATGCCCCGTGTGTGTAGGAAGCACAGTTCTTTTGTTCTGAGCAAGCTCACTGTTCTGGCCCTATAGGAAACACAGGAGAGTAGAAGAGTGCTGTTTTCTCAAAAGCAGAGTGTGTTTCTTGCAAGGCGAGCTAGCGTTTGTTTCCCAGTCCTAAACGGAGTAGAATCCCATGCAGTTTCTGGTCCTACGAGCAAGAGTTGTTTTCTGCTAAGAAGAGTCACTATTGCGCTCCCATTGCCATACACAGTGCAAATAGCACTCGCGTCTGTTCCCAGCAAGTACAGTGTATTGGACTGAAGAGAAGCTACTGTTCTTGTCAGTTTCTTAAGCAGAGTTGAACTAGATATGCCCCGTGTGTGTAGGAAGCACAGTTCTTTGGTTCTGAGCAAGCTCACTGTTCTGGCCCTATAGGAAACACAGGAGAGTAGAAGAGTGCTGTTTTCTCAAAAGCAGAGTGTGTTTCTTGCAAGGCGAGCTAGCGTTTGTTTCCCAGTCCTAAACGGAGTTGAATCCCATGCAGTTTGTGGTCCTACGAGCAAGAGTTGTTTTCTGCTAAGAAGAGTCACTATTGCGCTCCCATTGCCATACACAGTGCAAATAGCACTCGCGTCTGTTCCCAGCAAGTACAGTGTATTGGACTGAAGAGAAGCTACTGTTCTGGTCAGTTTCCTAAGCAGAGTTGAACTAGATATGCCCCGTGTGTGTAGGAAGCACAGTTCTTTTGTTCTGAGCAAGCTCACTGTTCTGGCCCTATAGGAAACACAGGAGAGTAGAAGAGTGCTGTGTTCTCAAAAGCAGAGTGTGTATCTTACAAGGCGAGCTAGCGTTTGTTTCCCAGTCCTAAACGGAGTTGAATCCCATGCAATTTCTGGTCCTACGAGCAAGAGTTGTTTTCTGCTAAGAAGAGTCACTATTGCTCTCCCATTGCCATACACAGTGCAAATAGCACTCGCGTCTGTTCCCAGCAAGTACAGTGTATTGGAATGAAGAGAAGCTACTGTTCTTGTCAGTTTCCTAAGCAGAGTTGAACTAGATATGCCCCGTGTGTGTAGGAAGCACAGTTCTTTTGTTCTGAGCAAGCTCACTGTTCTGGCCCTATAGGAAACACAGGAGAGTAGAAGAGTGCTGTTTTCTCAAAAGCAGAGTGTGTTTCTTGCAAGGCGAGCTAGCGTTTGTTTCCCAGTCCTAAACGGAGTTGAATCCCATGCAGTTTGTGGTCCTACGAGCAAGAGTTGTTTTCTGCTAAGAAGAGTCACTATTGCGCTCCCATTGCCATACACAGTGCAAATAGCACTCGCGTCTGTTCCCAGCAAGTACAGTGTACTGGACTGAAGAGAAGCTACTGTTCTGGTCAGTTTCCTAAGCAGAGTTGAACTAGATATGCCCCGTGTGTGTAGGAAGCACAGTTCTTTTGTTCTGAGCAAGCTCACTGTTCTGGCCCAATAGGAAACACAGGAGAGTAGAAGAGTGCTGTTTTCTCAAAAGCAGAGTGTGTTTCTTGCAAGGCGAGCTAGCATTTGTTTCCCAGTCCTAAACGGAGATGAATCCCATGCAGTTTCTGGTCCTACGAGCAAGAGTTGTTTTCTGCTAAGAAGAGTCACTATTGCGCTCCCATTGCCATACACAGTGCAAATAGCACTCGCGTCTGTTCCCAGCAAGTACAGTGTACTGGACTGAAGAGAAGCTACTGTTCTGGTCAGTTTCCTAAGCAGAGTTGAACTAGATATGCCCCGTGTGTGTAGGAAGCACAGTTCTTTTGTTCTGAGCAAGCTCACTGTTCTGGCCCTATAGGAAACACAGGAGAGTAGAAGAGTGCTGTTTTCTCAAAAGCAGAGTGTGTTTCTTGCAAGGCGAGCTAGCGTTTGTTTCCCAGTCCTAAACGGAGTTGAATCCCATGCAGTTTCTGGTCCTACGAGCAAGAGTTGTTTTCTGCTAAGAAGAGTCACTATTGCGCTCCCATTGCCATACACAGTGCAAATAGCACTCGCGTCTGTTCCCAGCAAGTACAGTGTATTGGAATGAAGAGAAGCTACTGTTCTTGTCAGTTTCCTAAGCAGAGTTGAACTAGATATGGCCCGTGTGTGTAGGAAGCACAGTTCTTTTGTTCTGAGCAAGCTCACTGTTCTGGCCCTATAGGAAACACAGGAGAGTAGAAGAGTGCTGTTTTCTCAAAAGCAGAGTGTGTTTCTTGCAAGGCGAGCTAGCGTTTGTTTCCCAGTCCTAAACGGAGTAGATTCCCATGCAGATTCTGGTCCTAGGAGCAAGAGTTGTTTTCTGCTAAGAAGAGTCACTATTGCGCTCCCATTGCCATACACAGTGCAAATAGCACTCGCGTCTGTTCCCAGCAAGTACAGTGTATTGGACTGAAGAGAAGCTACTGTTCTTGTCAGTTTCCTAAGCAGAGTTGAACTAGATATGCCCCGTGTGTGTAGGAAGCACAGTTCTTTTGTTCTGAGCAAGCTCACTGTTCTGGCCCTATAGGAAACACAGGAGAGTAGAAGAGTGCTGTTTTCTCAAAAGCAGAGTGTGTTTCTTGCAAGGCGAGCTAGCGTTTGTTTCCCAGTCCTAAACGGAGTTGAATCCCCATGCAGTTTGTGGTCCTACGAGCAAGAGTTGTTTTCTGCTAAGAAGAGTCACTATTGCGCTCCCATTGCCATACACAGTGCAAATAGCACTCGCGTCTGTTCCCAGCAAGTACAGTGTATTGGACTGAAGAGAAGCTACTGTTCTGGTCAGTTTCCTAAGCAGAGTTGAACTAGATATGCCCCGTGTGTGTAGGAAGCACAGTTCTTTTGTTCTGAGCAAGCTCACTGTTCTGGCCCTATAGGAAACACAGGAGAGTAGAAGAGTGCTGTTTTCTCAAAAGCAGAGTGTGTTTCTTGCAAGGCGAGCTAGCGTTTGTTTCCCAGTCCTAAACGGAGTTGAATCCCATGCAGTTTCTGGTCCTACGAGCAAGAGTTGTTTTCTGCTAAGAAGAGTCACTATTGAGCTCCCATTGCCATACACAGTGCAAATAGCACTCGCGTCTGTTCCCAGCAAGTACAGTGTATTGGACTGAAGAGAAGCTACTGTTCTGGTCAGTTTCCTAAGCAGAGTTGAACTAGATATGCCCCGTGTGTGTAGGAAGCACAGTTCTTTTGTTCTGAGCAAGCTCACTGTTCTGGCCCTATAGGAAACACAGGAGAGTAGAAGAGTGCTGTTTTCTCAAAAGCAGAGTGTGTTTCTTGCAAGGCGAGCTAGCGTTTGTTTCCCAGTCCTAAACGGAGTAGAATCCCATGCAGTTTCTGGTCCTACGAGCAAGAGTTGTTTTCTGCTAAGAAGAGTCACTATTGCGCTCCCATTGCCATACACAGTGCAAATAGCACTCGCGTCTGTTCCCAGCAAGTACAGTGTATAGGACTGAAGAGAAGCTACTGTTCTTGTCAGTTTCCTAAGCAGAGTTGAACTAGATATGCCCCGTGTGTGTAGGAAGCACAGTTCTTTGGTTCTGAGCAAGCTCACTGTTCTGGCCCTATAGGAAACACAGGAGAGTAGAAGCGTGCTGTTTTCTCAAAAGCAGAGTGTGTTTCTTGCAAGGCGAGCTAGCGTTTGTTTCCCAGTCCTAAACGGAGTTGAATCCCATGCAGTTTCTGGTCCTACGAGCAAGAGTTGTTTTCTGCTAAGAAGAGTCACTATTGCGCTCCCATTGCCATACACAGTGCAAATAGCACTCGCGTCTGTTCCCAGCAAGTACAGTGTATTGGACTGAAGAGAAGCTACTGTTCTGGTCAGTTTCCTAAGCAGAGTTGAACTAGATATGCCCCGTGTGTGTAGGAAGCACAGTTCTTTTGTTCTGAGCAAGCTCACTGTTCTGGCCCTATAGGAAACACAGGAGAGTAGAAGAGTGCTGTTTTCTCAAAAGCAGAGTGTGTTTCTTGCAAGGCGAGCTAGCGTTTGTTTCCCAGTCCTAAACGGAGTTGAATCCCATGCAGTTTCTGGTCCTACGAGCAAGAGTTGTTTTCTGCTAAGAAGAGTCACTATTGCGCTCCCATTGCCATACACAGTGCAAATAGCACTCGCGTCTGTTCCCAGCAAGTACAGTGTATTGGACTGAAGAGAAGCTACTGTTCTGGTCAGTTTCCTAAGCAGAGTTGAACTAGATATGCCCCGTGTGTGTAGGAAGCACAGTTCTTTTGTTCTGAGCAAGCTCACTGTTCTGGCCCTATAGGAAACACAGGAGAGTAGAAGAGTGCTGTTTTCTCAAAAGCAGAGTGTGTTTATTGCAAGGCGAGCTAGCGTTTGTTTCCCAGTCTTAAATGGAGTTGAATCCCATGCAGATTCTGGTCCTACGAGCAAGAGTTGTTTTCTGCTAAGAAGAGTCACTATTGCGCTCCCATTGCCATACACAGTGCAAATAGCACTCGCGTCTGTTCCCAGCAAGTACAGTGTATTGGACTGAAGAGAAGCTACTGTTCTGGTCAGTTTCCTAAGCAGAGTTGAACTAGATATGCCCCGTGTGTGTAGGAAGCACAGTTCTTTTGTTCTGAGCAAGCTCACTGTTCTGGCCCTATAGGAAACACAGGAGAGTAGAAGAGTGCTGTTTTCTCAAAAGCAGAGTGTGTTTATTGCAAGGCGAGCTAGCGTTTGTTTCCCAGTCTTAAATGGAGTTGAATCCCATGCAGATTCTGGTCCTACGAGCAAGAGTTGTTTTCTGCTAAGAAGAGTCACTATTGCGCTCCCATTGCCATACACAGTGCAAATAGCACTCGCGTCTGTTCCCAGCAAGTACAGTGTATTGGACTGAAGAGAAGCTACTGTTCTGGTCAGTTTCCTAAGCAGAGTTGAACTAGATATGCCCCGTGTGTGTAGGAAGCACAGTTCTTTTGTTCTGAGCAAGCTCACTGTTCTGGCCCTATAGGAAACACAGGAGAGTAGAAGAGTGCTGTTTTCTCAAAAGCAGAGTGTGTTTCTTGCAAGGCGAGCTAGCGTTTGTTTCCCAGTCCTAAACGGAGTTGAATCCCATGCAGTTTCTGGTCCTACGAGCAAGAGTTGTTTTCTGCTAAGAAGAGTCACTATTGCGCTCCCATTGCCATACACAGTGCAAATAGCACTCGCGTCTGTTCCCAGCAAGTACAGTGTATTGGAATGAAGAGAAGCTACTGTTCTTGTCAGTTTCCTAAGCAGAGTTGAACTAGATATGGCCCGTGTGTGTAGGAAGCACAGTTCTTTTGTTCTGAGCAAGCTCACTGTTCTGGCCCTATAGGAAACACAGGAGAGTAGAAGAGTGCTGTTTTCTCAAGAGCAGAGTGTGTTTCTTGCAAAGCGAGCTAGCGTTTGTTTCCCAGTCCTAAACGGAGTAGATTCCCATGCAGATTCTGGTCCTAGGAGCAAGAGTTGTTTTCTGCTAAGAAGAGTCACTATTGCGCTCCCATTGCCATACACAGTGCAAATAGCACTCGCGTCTGTTCCCAGCAAGTACAGTGTATTGGACTGAAGAGAAGCTACTGTTCTTGTCAGTTTCCTAAGCAGAGTTGAACTAGATATGCCCCGTGTGTGTAGGAAGCACAGTTCTTTTGTTCTGAGCAAGCTCACTGTTCTGGCCCTATAGGAAACACAGGAGAGTAGAAGAGTGCTGTTTTCTCAAAAGCAGAGTGTGTTTCTTGCAAGGCGAGCTAGCGTTTGTTTCCCAGTCCTAAACGGAGTTGAATCCCCATGCAGTTTGTGGTCCTACGAGCAAGAGTTGTTTTCTGCTAAGAAGAGTCACTATTGCGCTCCCATTGCCATACACAGTGCAAATAGCACTCGCGTCTGTTCCCAGCAAGTACAGTGTATTGGACTGAAGAGAAGCTACTGTTCTGGTCAGTTTCCTAAGCAGAGTTGAACTAGATATGCCCCGTGTGTGTAGGAAGCACAGTTCTTTTGTTCTGAGCAAGCTCACTGTTCTGGCCCTATAGGAAACACAGGAGAGTAGAAGAGTGCTGTGTTCTCAAAAGCAGAGTGTGTTTCTTGCAAGGCGAGCTAGTGTTTGTTTCCCAGTCCTAAACGGAGTTGAATCCCATGCAGTTTCTGGTCCTACGAGCAAGAGTTGTTTTCTGCTAAGAAGAGTCACTATTGCGCTCCCATTGCCATACACAGTGCAAATAGCACTCGCGTCTGTTCCCAGCAAGTACAGTGTATTGGACTGAAGAGAAGCTACTGTTCTGGTCAGTTTCCTAAGCAGAGTTGAACTAGATATGCCCCGTGTGTGTAGGAAGCACAGTTCTTTTGTTCTGAGCAAGCTCACTGTTCTGGCCCTATAGGAAACACAGGAGAGTAGAAGAGTGCTGTTTTCTCAAAAGCAGAGTGTGTTTATTGCAAGGCGAGCTAGCGTTTGTTTCCCAGTCTTAAATGGAGTTGAATCCCATGCAGATTCTGGTCCTACGAGCAAGAGTTGTTTTCTGCTAAGAAGAGTCACTATTGCGCTCCCATTGCCATACACAGTGCAAATAGCACTCGCGTCTGTTCCCAGCAAGTACAGTGTATAGGACTGAAGAGAAGCTACTGTTCTTGTCAGTTTCCTAAGCAGAGTTGAACTAGATATGCCCCGTGTGTGTAGGAAGCACAGTTCTTTGGTTCTGAGCAAGCTCACTGTTCTGGCCCTATAGGAAACACAGGAGAGTAGAAGCGTGCTGTTTTCTCAAAAGCAGAGTGTGTTTCTTGCAAGGCGAGCTAGCGTTTGTTTCCCAGTCCTAAACGGAGTTGAATCCCCATGCAGTTTGTGGTCCTACGAGCAAGAGTTGTTTTCTGCTAAGAAGAGTCACTATTGCGCTCCCATTGCCATACACAGTGCAAATAGCACTCGCGTCTGTTCCCAGCAAGTACAGTGTATTGGACTGAAGAGAAGCTACTGTTCTGGTCAGTTTCCTAAGCAGAGTTGAACTAGATATGCCCCGTGTGTGTAGGAAGCACAGTTCTTTTGTTCTGAGCAAGCTCACTGTTCTGGCCCTATAGGAAACACAGGAGAGTAGAAGAGTGCTGTTTTCTCAAAAGCAGAGTGTGTTTCTTGCAAGGCGAGCTAGCGTTTGTTTCCCAGTCCTAAACGGAGTTGAATCCCATGCAGTTTCTGGTCCTACGAGCAAGAGTTGTTTTCTGCTAAGAAGAGTCACTATTGCGCTCCCATTGCCATACACAGTGCAAATAGCACTCGCGTCTGTTCCCAGCAAGTACAGTGTATTGGACTGAAGAGAAGCTACTGTTCTGGTCAGTTTCCTAAGCAGAGTTGAACTAGATATGCCCCGTGTGTGTAGGAAGCACAGTTCTTTTGTTCTGAGCAAGCTCACTGTTCTGGCCCTATAGGAAACACAGGAGAGTAGAAGAGTGCTGTTTTCTCAAAAGCAGAGTGTGTTTATTGCAAGGCGAGCTAGCGTTTGTTTCCCAGTCTTAAATGGAGTTGAATCCCATGCAGATTCTGGTCCTACGAGCAAGAGTTGTTTTCTGCTAAGAAGAGTCACTATTGCGCTCCCATTGCCATACACAGTGCAAATAGCACTCGCGTCTGTTCCCAGCAAGTACAGTGTATTGGACTGAAGAGAAGCTACTGTTCTGGTCAGTTTCCTAAGCAGAGTTGAACTAGATATGCCCCGTGTGTGTAGGAAGCACAGTTCTTTTGTTCTGAGCAAGCTCACTGTTCTGGCCCTATAGGAAACACAGGAGAGTAGAAGAGTGCTGTTTTCTCAAAAGCAGAGTGTGTTTATTGCAAGGCGAGCTAGCGTTTGTTTCCCAGTCTTAAATGGAGTTGAATCCCATGCAGATTCTGGTCCTACGAGCAAGAGTTGTTTTCTGCTAAGAAGAGTCACTATTGCGCTCCCATTGCCATACACAGTGCAAATAGCACTCGCGTCTGTTCCCAGCAAGTACAGTGTATTGGACTGAAGAGAAGCTACTGTTCTGGTCAGTTTCCTAAGCAGAGTTGAACTAGATATGCCCCGTGTGTGTAGGAAGCACAGTTCTTTTGTTCTGAGCAAGCTCACTGTTCTGGCCCTATAGGAAACACAGGAGAGTAGAAGAGTGCTGTTTTCTCAAAAGCAGAGTGTGTTTCTTGCAAGGCGAGCTAGCGTTTGTTTCCCAGTCCTAAACGGAGTTGAATCCCATGCAGTTTCTGGTCCTACGAGCAAGAGTTGTTTTCTGCTAAGAAGAGTCACTATTGCGCTCCCATTGCCATACACAGTGCAAATAGCACTCGCGTCTGTTCCCAGCAAGTACAGTGTATTGGAATGAAGAGAAGCTACTGTTCTTGTCAGTTTCCTAAGCAGAGTTGAACTAGATATGCCCCGTGTGTGTAGGAAGCACAGTTCTTTTGTTCTGAGCAAGCTCACTGTTCTGGCCCTATAGGAAACACAGGAGAGTAGAAGAGTGCTGTTTTCTCAAGAGCAGAGTGTGTTTCTTGCAAAGCGAGCTAGCGTTTGTTTCCCAGTCCTAAACGGAGTAGATTCCCATGCAGATTCTGGTCCTAGGAGCAAGAGTTGTTTTCTGCTAAGAAGAG
>NW_026737701.1:0-34102 GCF_949786415.1 Peromyscus eremicus | reverse complement strand
CAAACGCTAGCTCGCCTTGCAAGAAACACACTCTGCTTTTGAGAAAACAGCACTCTTCTACTCTCCTGTGTTTCCTATAGGGCCAGAACAGTGAGCTTGCTCAGAACAAAAGAACTGTGCTTCCTACACACAAGGGCATATCTAGTTCAACTCTGCTTAGGAAACTGACAAGAACAGTAGCTTCTCTTCAGTCCAATACACTGTACTTGCTGGGAACAGACGCCAGTGCTATTTGCACAGTGTATGGCAATGGGAGCACAAAAGTGACTCTTCTTAGCAGAAAACAACTCTTGCTCGTAGGACCAGAAATTGCATGGGATTCAACTCCGTTTAGGACTGGGAAACAAACGCTAGCTCGCCTTGCAAGAAACACACTCTGCTTTTGAGAAAACAGCACTCTTCTACTCTCCTGTGTTTCCTATAGGGCCAGAACATTGAGCTTGCTCAGAACAAAAGAACTGTGCTTCCTACACACACAGGGCATATCTAGTTCAACTCTGCTTAGGAAACTGACAAGAACAGTAGCTTCTCTTCAGTCCAATACACTGTACTTGCTGGGAACAGACGCGAGTGCTATTTGCACTGTGTATGGCAATGGGAGCGCAATAGTGACTCTTCTTAGCAGAAAACAACTCTTGCTCGTAGGACCAGAAACTGCATGGGATTCAACTCCCTTTAGGACTGGGAAACAAACGCTAGCTCGCCTTGCAAGAAACACACTCTGCTTTTGAGAAAACAGCACTCTTCTACTCTCCTGTGTTTCCTATAGGGCCAGAACAGTGAGCAAGCTCAGAACAAAAGAACTGTGCTTCCTACACGCACGGGGCATATCTAGTTCAACTCTGCTTAGGAAACTGACAAGAACTGTAGCTTCTCTTCAGTCCAATACACTGTACTTGCTGGGAACAGACGCCAGTGCTATATGCACTGTGTATGGCAATGGGAGCGCAATAGTGACTCTTCTTAGCAGAAAACAACTCTTGTTCGTAGGACCAGAAACTGCATGGGATTCAACTCCGTTTAGGACTGGGAAACAAACGCTAGCTCGCCTTGCAAGAAACACACTCTGCTTTTGAGAAAACAGCACTCTTCTACTCTCCTGTGTTTCCTATAGGGCCAGAACAGTGAGCTTGCTCAGAACAAAAGAACTGTGCTTCCTACACACACAGGGCATATCTAGTTCAACTCTGCTTAGGAAACTGACAAGAACAGTAGCTTCTCTTCAGTCCAATACACTGTACTTGCTGGGAACAGACGCGAGTGCTATTTGCACTGTGTATGGCAATGGGAGCACAATAGTGACTCTTCTTAGCAGAAAACAACTCTTGCTCGTAGGACCAGAAACTGCATGGGATTCAACTCCGTTAAGAACTGGGAAACAAACACCAGCTCGCCTTGCAAGAAACACACTCTGCTTTTGAGAAAACAGCACTCTTCTACTCTCCTGTGTTTCCTATAGGGCCAGAACAGTGAGCTTGCTCAGAACAAAAGAACTGTGCTTCCTACACACACGGGGCATATCTACTTCAACTCTGCTTAGGAAACTGACAAGAACAGTAGCTTCTCTTCAGTCCAATACACTGTACTTGCTGGGAACAGACGCGAGTGCTATTTGCACTGTGTATGGCAATGGGAGCGCAATAGTGACTCTTCTTAGCAGAAAACAACTCTTGCTCGTAGGACCAGAAACTGCATGGGATTCAACTCCGTTTAGGACTGGGAAACAAACGCTAGCTCGCCTTGCAAGAAACACACTCTGCTTTTGAGAGAACAGCACTCTTCTACTCTCCTGTGTTTCCTATAGGGCCAGAACAGTGAGCTTGCTCAGAACAAAAGAACTGTGCTTCCTACACACACGGGGCATATCTAGTTCAACTCTGCTTAGGAAACTGACAAGAACAGTAGCTTCTCTTCAGTCCAATACACTGTACTTGCTGGGAACAGACGCGAGTGCTATTTGCACTGTATATGGCAATGGGAGCACAATAGTGACTCTTCTTAGCAGAAAACAACTCTTGCTAGTAGGACCAGAAACTGCATGGGATTCAACTCCGTTTAGGACTGGGAAACAAACGCTAGCTCGCCTTGCAAGAAACACACTCTGCTTTTGAGAAAACAGCACTCTTCTACTCTCCTGTGTTTCCTATAGGGCCAGAACATTGAGCTTGCTCAGAACAAAAGAACTGTGCTTCCTACACACACGGGCATATCTAGTTCAACTCTGCTTAGGAAACTGACAAGAACAGTAGCTTCTCTTCAGTCCAATACACTGTACTTGCTGGGAACAGACGCCAGTGCTATTTGCACTGTGTATGGCAATGGGAGCGCAATAGTGACTCTTCTTAGCAGAAAACAACTCTTGCTCCTAGGACCAGAAACTGCATGGGATTCAACTCCGTTTAGGACTGGGAAACAAACGCTAGCTCGCCTTGCAAGAAACACACTCTGCTTTTGAGAAAACAGCACTCTTCTACTCTCCTGTGTTTCCTATAGGGCCAGAACAGTGAGCTTGCTCAGAACAAAAGAACTGTGCTTCCTACACACACGGGGCATATCTAGTTCAACTCTGCTTAGGAAACTGACAAGAACAGTAGCTTCTCTTCAGTCCAATACACTGTACTTGCTGGGAACAGATGCGAGTGCTATTTGCACTGTGTATGGCAATGGGAGCGCAATACTGACTCTTCTTAGCAGAAAACAACTCTTGCTCGTAGGACCAGAAACTGCATGGGATTCAACTCCGTTTAGGACTGGGAAACAAACGCTAGCTCGCCTTGCAAGAAACACACTCTGCTTTTGAGAAAACAGCACTCTTCTACTCTCCTGTGTTTCCTATAGGGCAAGAACAGTGAGCTTGCTCAGAACAAAGGAACTGTGCTTCCTACACACACGGGGCATATCTAGTTCAACTCTGCTTAGGAAACTGACCAGAACAGTAGCTTCTCTTCAGTCCAATACACTGTACTTGCTGGGAACAGACGCGAGTGCTATTTGCACTGTGTATGGCAATGGTACGCAATAGTGACTCTTCTTAGCAGAAAACAACTCTTGCTCAGAGGACTAGAAACTGCAAGGGATTCAACTCCGTTTAGGACTGGGAAACAAACGCTAGCTCGCCTTGCAAGAAACACACTCTGCTTTTGAGAAAACAGCACTCTTCTACTCTCCTGTGTTTCCTATAGGGCCAGAACATTGTGCTTGCTCAGAACAAAAGAACTGTGCTTCCTACACACACGGGGCATATCTAGTTCAACTCTGCTTAGGAAACTGACAAGAACAGTAGCTTCTCTTCAGTCCAATACACTGTACTTGCTTGGAACAGACGCGAGTGCTATTTGCACTGTGTATGGCAATGGGAGCGCAATAGTGACTCTTCTTTGGAGAAAACAACTCTTGCTAGTAGGAGCAGAAACTGCATGGGATTCAACTCCGTTTAGGACTGGGAAACAAACGCTAGCTCGCCTTGCAAGAAACACACTCTGCTTTTGAGAAAACAGCACTCTTCTACTCTCCTGTGTTTCCTATAGGGCCAGAACATTGAGCTTGCTCAGAACAAAAGAACTGTGCTTCCTACACACACGGGGCATATCTAGTTCAACTCTGCTTAGGAAACTGACAAGAATAGTAGCTTCTCTTCAGTCCAATACACTGTAGTTGCTGGGAACAGACGCGAGTGCTATTTGCACTGTGTATGGCAATGGGAGCGCAATAGTGACTCTTCTTAGCAGAAAACAACTCTTGCTCCTAGGACCAGAAACTGCATGGGATTCAACTCTGTTTAGGACTGGGAAACAAACGCTAGCTCGCCTTGCAAGAAACACACTCTGCTTTTGAGAAAACAGCACTCTTCTACTCTCCTGTGTTTCCTATAGGGCCAGAACAGTGAGCTTGCTCAGAACAAAGGAACTGTGCTTCCTACACACACGGGGCATATCTAGTTCAACTCTGCTAGGGAAACTGACAAGAACAGTAGCTTCTCTTCAGTCCAATACACTGTACTTGCTGGGAACAGATGCGAGTGCTATTTGCACTGTGTATGGCAATGGGAGCGCAATAGTGACTCTTCTTAGCAGAAAACAACTCTTGCTAGTAGGACCAGAAACTGCATGGGATTCAACTCCGTTTAGGACTGGGAAACAAACGCTAGCTCACCTTGCAAGAAACACACTCTGCTTTTGAGAAAACAGCACTCTTCTACTCTCCTGTGTTTCCTATAGGGCCAGAACATTGAGCTTGCTCAGAACAAATGAACTGTGCTTCCTACACCCACGGGGCATATCTAGTTCAACTCTGCTTAGGAAACTGACAAGAACAGTAGCTTCTCTTCAGTCCAATACACTGTACTTGCTGGGAACAGACGCGAGTGCTATTTGCACTGTGTATGGCAATGGGAGCGCAATAGTGACTCTTCTTAGCAGAAAACAACTCTTGCTTGTAGGACCAGAAACTGCATGGGATTCAACTCCGTTTAGGACTGGGAAACAAACGCTAGCTCGCCTTGCAAGAAACACACTCTGCTTTTGAGAAAACAGCACTCTTCTACTCTCCTGTGTTTCCTATAGGGCCAGAACAGTGAGCTTGCTCAGAACAAAAGAACTGTGCTTCCTACACACACGGGTCATATCTAGTTCAACTCTGCTTAGGAAACTGACAAGAACAGTAGCTTCTCTTCAGTCCAATACACTGTACTTGCTGGGAACAGACGCGAGTGCTATTTGCACTGTGTATGGCAATGGGAGCGCAATAGTGACTCTTCTTAGCAGAAAACAACTCTTGCTCGTAGGACCAGAAACTGCATGGGATTCAACTCCGTTTAGGACTGGGAAACAAACGCTAGCTCGCCTTGCAAGAAACACACTCTGCTTTTGAGAAAACAGCACTCTTCTACTCTCCTGTGTTTCCTATAGGGCCAGAACAGTGAGCTTGCTCAGAACAAAAGAGCTGTGCTTCCTACACACACGGGGCATATCTAGTTCAACTCTGCTTAGGAAACTGACAAGAACAGTAGCTTCTCTTCAGTTCAATACACTGTACTTGCTGGGAACAGACGCGAGTGCTATTTGCACTGTGTATGGCAATGGGAGCGCAATAGTGACTCTTCTTAGCAGAAAACAACTCTTGCTCGTAGGACCAGAAACTGCATGGGATTCAACTCCGTTTAGGACTGGGAAACAAACGCTAGCTCGCCTTGCAAGAAACACACTCTGCTTTTGAGAAAACAGCACTCTTCTACTCTCCTGTGTTTCCTATAGGGCCAGAACAGTGAGCTTGCTCAGAACAAAAGAACTGTGCTACCTACACACACGGGGCATATCTAGTTCAACTCTGCTTAGGAAACTGACAAGTACAGTAGCTTCTCTTCAGTCCAATACACTGTACTTGCTGGGAACAGACGCCAGTGCTATTTGCACTGTGTATGGCAATGGGAGCGCAATAGTGACTCTTCTTAGCAGAAAACAACTCTTGTTCGTAGGTCCAGAAACTGCATGGGATTCAACTCCGTTTAGGACTGGGAAACAAACGCTAGCTCGCCTTGCAAGAAACACACTCTGCTTTTGAGAAAACAGCACTCTTCTACTCTCCTGTGTTTCCTATAGGGCCAGAACAGTGAGCTTGCTCAGAACAGAAGAAATGTGCTTCCTACACACACGGGGCATATCTAGTTCAACTCTGCTTAGGAAACTGACAAGAACAGTAGCTTCTCTTCAGTCCAATACACTGTACTTGCTGGGAACAGACGCCAGTGCTATTTGCACTGTCAATGGCAATGGGAGCGCAATAGTGACTCTTCTTAGCAGAAAACAACTCTTGCTCGTAGGACCAGAAATTGCATGGGATTCAACTCCGTTTAGGACTGGGAAACAAACGCTAGCTCGCCTTGCAAGAAACACACTCTGCTTTTGAGAAAACAGCACTCTTCTACTCTCCTGTGTTTCCTATAGGGCCAGAACAGTGAGCTTGCTCAGAACAAAAGAACTGTGCTTCCTACACACACGGGGCATATCTAGTTCAACTCTGCTTAGGAAACTGACAAGAACAGTAGCTTCTCTTCAGTCCAATACACTGTACTTGCTGGGAACAGACGCGAGTGCTATTTGCACTGTGTATGGCAATGGGAGCACAATAGTGACTCTTCTTAGCAGAAAACAACTCTTGCTCATAGGACCAGAAACTGCATGGGATTCAACTCCGTTTAGGACTGGGAAACAAACACTAGCTCGCCTTGCAAGAAACACACTCTGCTTTTGAGAAAACAGCACTCTTCTACTCTCCTGTGTTTCCTATAGGGCCAGAACAGTGAGCTTGCTCAGAACAAAAGAACTGTGCTTCCTACACACACGGGGCATATCTAGTTCAACTCTGCTTAGGAAACTGACAAGAACAGTAGCTTCTCTTCAGTCCAATACACTGTACTTGCTGGGAACAGACGCCAGTGCTATTTGCACTGTGAATGGCAATGGGAGCGCAATAGTGACTCTTCTTAGCAGAAAACAACTCTTGCTCGTAGGACCAGAAATTGCATGGGATTCAACTCCGTTTAGGACTGGGAAACAAACGCTAGCTCGCCTTGCAAGAAACACACTCTGCTTTTGAGAAAACAGCACTCTTCTACTCTCCTGTGTTTCCTATAGGGCCAAACAGTGAACTTGCTCAGAACAAAAGAACTGTGCTTCCTACACACACGGGGCATATCTAGTTCAACTCTGCTTAGGAAACTGACAAGAACAGTAGCTTCTCTTCAGTCCAATACACTGTACTTGCTGGGAACAGACGCGAGTGCTATTTGCACTGTGTATGGCAATGGGAGC
The DNA here is from genome assembly GCF_949786415.1 of Peromyscus eremicus. Classification (NCBI taxonomy): domain Eukaryota; kingdom Metazoa; phylum Chordata; class Mammalia; order Rodentia; family Cricetidae; genus Peromyscus; species Peromyscus eremicus. The sequence continues at coordinate 27,293 of NW_026737701.1, read as the reverse complement.
ACAATAGTGACTCTTCTTAGCAGAAAACAACTCTTGCTCATAGGACCAGAAACTGCATGGGATTTAACTCCGTTTAGGACTGGGAAACAAACACTAGCTCGCCTTGCAAGAAACACACTCTGCTTTTGAGAAAACAGCACTCTTCTACTCTCCTGTGTTTCCTATAAGGCCAGAACAGTGAGCTTGCTCAGAACAAAAGAACTGTGCTTCCTACACACAGGGGGCATATCTAGTTCAACTCTGCTTAGGAAACTGACAAGAACAGTAGCTTCTCTTCAGTCCAATACACTGTACTTGCTGGGAACAGACGCGAGTGCTATTTGCACTGTGTATGGCAATGGGAGCGCAATAGTGACTCTTCTTAGCAGAAAACAACTCTTGCTCGTAGGACCAGAAACTACATGGGATTCAACTCCGTTTAGGACTGGGAAACAAACGCTAGCTCGCCTTGCAAGAAACACACTCTGCTTTTGAGAAAACAGCACTCTTCTACTCTCCTGTGTTTCCTATAGGGCCAGAACATTGAGCTTGCTCAGAACAAAAGAACTGTGCTTCCTACACACACGGGGCATATCTAGTTCAACTCTGCTTAGGAAAATGACAAGAACAGTAGCTTCTCTTCAGTCCAATACACTGTACTTGCTGGGAACAGACGCGAGTGCTATTTGCACTGTGTATGGCAATGGGAGCACAATAGTGACTCTTCTTAGCAGAAAACAACTCTTGCTCGTAGGACCAGAAACTGCAACTGATTCAACTCCGTTTAGGACTGGGAAACAAACACTAGCTCGCCTTGCAAGAAACACACTCTGCTTTTGAGAAAACAGCACTCTTCTACTCTCCTGTGTTTCCTATAGGGCCAGAACAGTGAGCTTGCTCAGAACAAAAGAACTGTGCTTCCTACACACACGGGGCATATCTAGTTCAACTCTGCTTAGGAAACTGACCAGAACAGTAGCTTCTCTTCAGTCCAATACACTGTACTTGCTGGGAACAGACGCGAGTGCTATTTGCACTGTGTATGGCAATGGGAGCGCAATAGTGACTCTTCTTAGCAGAAAACAACTCTTGCTCGTAGGACCAGAAACTGCATGGGATTCAACTCCGTTTAGGACTGGGAAACAAACGCTAGCTCGCCTTGCAAGAAACACACTCTGCTTTTGAGAAAACAGCACTCTTCTACTCTCCTGTGTTTCCTATAGGGCCAGAACAGTGAGCTTGCTCAGAACAAAAGAACTGTGCTTCCTACACACACGGGGCATATCTAGTTCAACTCTGCTTAGGAAACTGACAAGAACAGTAGCTTCTCTTCAGTCCAATACACTGTACTTGCTGGGAACAGACGCCAGTGCTATTTGCACTGTGTATGGCAATGGGAGCGCAATAGTGACTCTTCTTAGCAGAAAACAACTCTTGCTCGTAGGACCAGAAACTGCATGGGATTCAACTCCGTTTAGGACTGGGAAACAAACACTAGCTCGCCTTGCAAGAAACACACTCTGCTTTTGAGAAAACAGCACTCTTCTACTCTCCTGTGTTTCCTATAGGGCCAGAACAGTGAGCTTGCTCAGAACAAAAGAACTGTGCTTCCTACACACAGGGGGCATATCTAGTTCAACTCTGCTTAGGAAACTGACAAGAACAGTAGCTTCTCTTCAGTCCAATACACTGTACTTGCTGGGAACAGACGCCAGTGCTATTTGCACTGTGAATGGCAATGGGAGCGCAATAGTGACTCTTCTTAGCAGAAAACAACTCTTGCTCGTAGGACCAGAAATTGCATGGGATTCAACTCCGTTTAGGACTGGGAAACAAACGCTAGCTCGCCTTGCAAGAAACACACTCTGCTTTTGAGAAAACAGCACTCTTCTACTCTCCTGTGTTTCCTATAGGGCCAGAACAGTGAGCTTGCTCAGAACAAAAGAACTGTGCTTCCTATACACACGGGGCATATCTAGTTCAACTCTGCTTAGGAAACTGACAAGAACAGTAGCTTCTCTTCAGTCCAATACACTGTACTTGCTGGGAACAGACGCGAGTGCTATTTGCACTGTGTATGGCAATGGGAGCGCAATAGTGACTCTTCTTAGCAGAAAACAACTCTTGCTCGTAGGACCAGAAACTGCATGGGATTCAACTCCGTTTAGGACTGGGAAACAAACACTAGCTCGCCTTGCAAGAAACACACTCTGCTTTTGAGAAAACAGCACTCTTCTACTCTCCTGTGTTTCCTATAGGGCCAGAACAGTGAGCTTGCTCAGAACAAAAGAACTGTGCTTCCTACACACAGGGGGCATATCTAGTTCAACTCTGCTTAGGAAACTGACAAGAACAGTAGCTTCTCTTCAGTCCAATACACTGTACTTGCTGGGAACAGACGCGAGTGCTTTTTGTACTGTGTATGGTAATGGGAGCGCAATAGTGACTCTTCTTAGCAGAAAACAACTCTTGCTCGTAGGACCAGAAACTGCATGGGATTCAACTCCGTTTAGGACTGGGAAACAAACGCTAGCTCGCCTTGCCAGAAACACACTCTGCTTTTGAGAAAACAGCACTCTTCTACTCTCCTGTGTTTCCTATAGGGCCAGAACATTGTGCTTGCTCAGAACAAAAGAACTGTGCTTCCTACACACACGGGGCATATCTAGTTCAACTCTGCTTAGGAAACTGACAAGAACAGTAGCTTCTCTTCAGTCCAATACACTGTACTTGCTGGGAACAGACGCGAGTGCTATTTGCACTGTGTATGGCAATGGGAGCGCAATAGTGACTATTCTTTGGAGAAAACAACTCTTGCTAGTAGGAGCAGAAACTGCATGGGATTCAACTCCGTTTAGGACTGGGAAACAAACGCTAGCTCGCCTTGCAAGAAACACACTCTGCTTTTGAGAAAACAGCACTCTTCTACTCTCCTGTGTTTCCTATAGGGCCAGAACATTGAGCTTGCTCAGAACAAAAGAACTGTGCTTCCTACACACACGGGGCATATCTAGTTCAACTCTGCTTAGGAAACTGACAAGAACAGTAGCTTCTCTTCAGTCCAATACACTGTACTTGCTGGGAACAGACGCCAGTGCTATTTGCACTGTGTATGGCAATGGGAGCGCAATAGTGACTCTTCTTAGCAGAAAACAACTCTTGCTCGTAGGACCAGAAACTGCATGGGATTCAACTTTGTTTAGGACTGGGAACAAACGCTAGCTCGCGTTGCAAGAAACACACTCTGCTTTTGAGAAAAGAGCACTCTTCTACTCTCCTGTGTTTCCTATAGGGCCAGAACAGTGAGCTTGCTCAGAACAAAAGAACTGTGCTTCCTACACACACGGGGCATATCTAGTTCAACTCTGCTTAGGAAACTGACAAGAACAGTAGCTTCTCTTCAGTCCAATACACTGTACTTGCTGGGAACAGACGCGAGTGCTATTTGCACTGTGTATGGCAATGGGAGCGCAATAGTGACTCTTCTTAGCAGAAAACAACTCTTGCTTGTAGGACCAGAACCTGCATGGGATTCAACTCCGTTTAGGACTGGGAAACAAACGCTAGCTCGCCTTGAAAGAAACACACTCTGCTTTTGAGAAAACAGCACTCTTCTACTCTCCTGTGTTTCCTATAGGGCCAGAACAGTGACTTGCTCAGAACAAAAGAACTGTGCTTCCTACACACACAGGGCATATCTAGTTCAACTCTGCTTAGGAAACTGACAAGAACAGTAGCTTCTCTTCAGTCCAATACACTGTACTTGCTGGGAACAGACGCGAGTGCTATTTGCACTGTGTATGGCAATGGGAGCGCAATAGTGACTCTTCTTTGCAGAAAACAACTCTTGCTCGTAGGAGCAGAAACTTCATGGGATTCAACTCCGTTTAGGACTGGGAAACAAACGCTAGCTCGCCTTGCAAGAAACACACTCTGCTTTTGAGAAAACAGCACTCTTCTACTCTCCTGTGTTTCCTATAGGGCCAGAACATTGTGCTTGCTCAGAACAAAAGAACTGTGCTTCCTACACACACGGGGCATATCTAGTTCAACTCTGCTTAGGAAACTGACAAGAACAGTAGCTTCTCTTCAGTCCAATACACTGTACTTGCTGGGAACAGACGCGAGTGCTATTTGCACTGTGTATGGCAATGGGAGCGCAATAGTGACTATTCTTTGGAGAAAACAACTCTTGCTAGTAGGAGCAGAAACTGCATGGGATTCAACTCCGTTTAGGACTGGGAAACAAACGCTAGCTCGCCTTGCAAGAAACACACTCTGCTTTTGAGAAAACAGCACTCTTCTACTCTCCTGTGTTTCCTATAGGGCCAGAACATTGAGCTTGCTCAGAACAAAAGAACTGTGCTTCCTACACACACGGGGCATATCTAGTTCAACTCTGCTTAGGAAACTGACAAGAACAGTAGCTTCTCTTCAGTCCAATACACTGTACTTGCTGGGAACAGACGCCAGTGCTATTTGCACTGTGTATGGCAATGGGAGCACAATAGTGACTCTTCTTAGCAGAAAACAACTCTTGCTAGTAGGAGGAGAAACTGCATGGGATTCAACTCCGTTTAGGACTGGGAAACAAACGCTAGCTCGCCTTGCAAGAAACACACTCTGCTTTTGAGAAAACAGCACTCTTCTACTCTCCTGTGTTTCCTATAGGGCCAGAACAGTGAGCTTGCTCAGAACAAAAGAACTGTGCTTCCTACACACACGGGGCATATCTAGTTCAACTCTGCTTAGGAAACTGACAAGAACAGTAGCTTCTCTTCAGTCCAATACACTGTACTTGCTGGGAACAGACGCCAGTGCTATTTGCACTGTGTATGGCAATGGGAGCGCAATAGTGACTCTTCTTAGCAGAAAACAACTCTTGCTCGTAGGACCAGAAACTGCATGTGATTCAACTCCATTTATGACTGGGAAACAAACGCTAGCTCGCCTTGCAAGAAACACACTCTGCTTTTGAGAAAACAGCACTCTTCTACTCTCCTGTGTTTCCTATAGGGCCAGAACAGTGAGCTTGCTCAGAACAAAAGAACTGTGCTTCCTACACACACAGGGCATATCTAGTTCAACTCTGCTTAGGAAACTGACAAGAACAGTAGCTTCTCTTCAGTCCAATACACTGTACTTGCTGGGAACAGACGCGAGTGCTATTTGCACTGTGTATGGCAATGGGAGCGCAATAGTGACTCTTCTTTGCAGAAAACAACTCTTGCTCGTAGGAGCAGAAACTTCATGGGATTCAACTCCGTTTAGGACTGGGAAACAAACGCTAGCTCGCCTTGCAAGAAACACACTCTGCTTTTGAGAAAACAGCACTCTTCTACTCTCCTGTGTTTCCTATAGGGCCAGAACAGTGAGCAAGCTCAGAACAAAAGAACTGTGCTTCCTACACGCACGGGGCATATCTAGTTCAACTCTGCTTAGGAAACTGACAAGAACTGTAGCTTCTCTTCAGTCCAATACACTGTACTTGCTGGGAACAGACGCCAGTGCTATTTGCACTGTGTATGGCAATGGGAGCGCAATAGTGACTCTTCTTAGCAGAAAACAACTCTTGCTCGTAGGACCAGAAACTGCATGGGATTCAACTCCGTTTAGGACTGGGAAACAAACGCTAGCTCGCCTTGCAAGAAACACACTCTGCTTTTGAGAAAACAGCACTCTTCTACTCTCCTGTGTTTCCTATAGGGCCAGAACAGTGAGCTTACTAAGAACAAAAGAATTGTGCTTTCTACACACACGGGGCATATCTAGTTCAACTCTGCTTAGGAAACTGACAAGAACAGTAGCTTCTCTTCAGTCCAATACACTGTACTTGCTGGGAACAGACGCGACTGCTATTTGCACTGTATATGGCAATGGGAGCACAATAGTGACTCTTCTTAGCAGAAAACAACTCTTGCTCGTAGGACCAGAAACTGCATGGGATTCAACTTCGTTGAGGACTGGGAAACAAACGCTAGCTCGCCTTGCAAGAAACACACTCTGCTTTTGAGAAAACAGCACTCTTCTACTCTCTTGTGTTTCCTATAGGGCCAGAACATTGAGCTTGCTCAGAACAAAAGAACTGTGCTTCCTACACACACGGGGCATATCTAGTTCAACTCTGCTTAGGAAACTGACAAGAACAGTAGCTTCTCTTCAGTCCAATACACTGTACTTGCTGGGAACAGACGCGAGTGCTATTTGCACTGTGTATGGCAATGGGAGCGCAATAGTGACTCTTCTTTGGAGAAAACAACTCTTGCTAGTAGGAGCAGAAACTGCATGGGATTCAACTCCGTTTAGGACTGGGAAACAAACGCTAGCTCGCCTTGCAAGAAACACACTCTGCTTTTGAGAAAACAGCACTCTTCTACTCTCCTGTGTTTCCTATAGGGCCAGAACATTGAGCTTGCTCAGAACAAAAGAACTGTGCTTCCTACACACACGGGGCATATCTAGTTCAACTCTGCTTAGGAAACTGACAAGAATAGTAGCTTCTCTTCAGTCCAATACACTGTACTTGCTGGGAACAGACGCGAGTGCTATTTGCACTGTGTATGGCAATGGGAGCGCAATAGTGACTCTTCTTAGCAGAAAACAACTCTTGCTCCTAGGACCAGAAACTGCATGGGATTCAACTCTGTTTAGGACTGGGAAACAAACGCTAGCTCGCCGTGCAAGAAACACACTCTGCTTTTGAGAAAACAGCACTCTTCTACTCTCCTGTGTTTCCTATAGGGCCAGAACAGTGAGCTTGCTCAGAACAAAGGAACTGTGCTTCCTACACACACGGGGCATATCTAGTTCAACTCTGCTAGAAAAACTGACAAGCACAGTAGCTTCTCTTCAGTCCAATACACTGTACTTGCTGGGAACAGATGCGAGTGCTATTTGTACTGTGTATGGCAATGGGAGCGCAATAGTGACTCTTCTTAGCAGAAAACAACTCTTGCTAGTAGGAGCAGAAACTGCATGGGATTCAACTCCGTTTAGGACTGGGAAACAAACGCTAGCTCACCTTGCAAGAAACACACTCTGCTTTTGAGAAAACAGCACTCTTCTACTCTCCTGTGTTTCCTATAGGGCCAGAACATTGAGCTTGCTCAGAACAAAAGAACTGTGCTTCCTACACACACGGGGCATATCTAGTTCAACTCTGCTTAGGAAACTGACAAGAACAGTAGCTTCTCTTCAGTCCAATACACTGTACTTGCTGGGAACAGACGCGAGTGCTATTTGCACTGTGTATGGCAATGGGAGCGCAATAGTGACTCTTCTTAGCAGAAAACAACTCTTGCTCGTAGGACCAGAAACTGCATGGGATTCAACTCCGTTTAGGACTGGGAAACAAACGCTAGCTCGCCTTGCAAGAAACACACTCTGCTTTTGAGAAAACAGCACTCTTCTACTCTCCTGTGTTTCCTATAGGGCCAGAACAGTGAGCTTGCTCAGAACAAAAGAACTGTGCTTCCTACACACACGGGGCATATCTAGTTCAACTCTGCTTAGGAAACTGACAAGAACAGTAGCTTCTCTTCAGTCCAATACACTGTACTTGCTGGGAACAGACGCGAGTGCTATTTGCACTGTGTATGGCAATGGGAGCGCAATAGTGACTCTTCTTAGCAGAAAACAACTCTTGCTCGTAGGACCAGAAACTGCATGGGATTCAACTCCGTTTAGGACTGGGAAACAAACGCTAGCTCGCCTTGCAAGAAACACACTCTGCTTTTGAGAAAACAGCACTCTTCTACTCTCCTGTGTTTCCTATAGGGCCAGAACAGTGAGCTTGCTCAGAACAAAAGAGCTGTGCTTCCTACACACACGGGGCATATCTAGTTCAACTCTGCTTAGGAAACTGACAAGAACAGTAGCTTCTCTTCAGTCCAATACACTGTACTTGCTGGGAACAGACGCGAGTGCTATTTGCACTGTGTATGGCAATGGGAGCGCAATAGTGACTCTTCTTAGCAGAAAACAACTCTTGCTCGTAGGACCAGAAACTGCATGGGATTCAACTCCATTTAGGACTGGGAAACAAACGCTAGCTCGCCTTGCAAGAAACACACTCTGCTTTTGAGAAAACAGCACTCTTCTACTCTCCTGTGTTTCCTATAGGGCCAGAACAGTGAGCTTGCTCAGAACAAAAGAACTGTGCTACCTACACACACGGGGCATATCTAGTTCAACTCTGCTTAGGAAACTGACAAGTACAGTAGCTTCTCTTCAGTCCAATACACTGTACTTGCTGGGAACAGACGCCAGTGCTATTTGCACTGTGTATGGCAATGGGAGCGCAATAGTGACTCTTCTTAGCAGAAAACAACTCTTGTTCGTAGGTCCAGAAACTGCATGGGATTCAACTCCGTTTAGGACTGGGAAACAAACGCTAGCTCGCCTTGCAAGAAACACACTCTGCTTTTGAGAAAACAGCACTCTTCTACTCTCCTGTGTTTCCTATAGGGCCAGAACAGTGAGCTTGCTCAGAACAGAAGAAATGTGCTTCCTACACACACGGGGCATATCTAGTTCAACTCTGCTTAGGAAACTGACAAGAACAGTAGCTTCTCTTCAGTCCAATACACTGTACTTGCTGGGAACAGACGCGAGTGCTATTTGCACTGTGTATGGCAATGGGAGCGCAATAGTGACTCTTCTTAGCAGAAAACAACTCTTGCTCGTAGGACCAGAAACTGCATGGGATTCAACTCCGTTTAGGACTGGGAAACAAACGCTAGCTCGCCTTGCAAGAAACACACTCTGCTTTTGAGAAAACAGCACTCTTCTACTCTCCTGTGTTTCCTATAGGGCCAGAACATTGAGCTTGCTCAGAACAAAAGAACTGTGCTTCCTACACACACGGGGCATATCTAGTTCAACTCTGCTTAGGAAACTGACAAGAACAGTAGCTTCTCTTCAGTCCAATACACTGTACTTGCTGGGAACAGACGCGAGTGCTATTTGCACTGTTTAAGCAATGGGAGCGCAATAGTGACTCTTCTTAGCAGAAAACAACTCTTGCTCGTAGGACCAGAAACTGCATGGGATTCAACTCCGTTTAGGACTGGGAAACAAACGCTAGCTCGCCTTGCAAGAAACACACTCTGCTTTTGAGAAAACAGCACTCTTCTACTCTCCTGTGTTTCCTATAGGGCCAGAACAGTGAGCTTGCTCAGAACAAAAGAGCTGTGCTTCCTACACACACGGGGCATATCTAGTTCAACTCTGCTTAGGAAACTGACAAGAACAGTAGCTTCTCTTCAGTCCAATACACTGTACTTGCTGGGAACAGACGCGAGTGCTATTTGCACTGTGTATGGCAATGGGAGCGCAATAGTGACTCTTCTTAGCAGAAAACAACTCTTGCTCGTAGGACCAGAAACTGCATGGGATTCAACTCCGTTTAGGACTGGGAAACAAACGCTAGCTCGCCTTGCAAGAAACACACTCTGCTTTTGAGAAAACAGCACTCTTCTACTCTCCTGTGTTTCCTATAGGGCCAGAACAGTGAGCTTGCTCAGAACAAAAGAACTGTGCTACCTACACACACGGGGCATATCTAGTTCAACTCTGCTTAGGAAACTGACAAGAACAGTAGCTTCTCTTCAGTCCAATACACTGTACTTGCTGGGAACAGACGCGACTGCTATTTTCACTGTATATGGCAATGGGAGCACAATAGTGACTCTTCTTAGCAGAAAACAACTCTTGCTCGTAGGACCAGAAACTGCATGGGATTCAACTTCGTTGAGGACTGGGAAACAAACGCTAGCTCGCCTTGCAAGAAACACACTCTGCTTTTGAGAAAACAGCACTCTTCTACTCTCTTGTGTTTCCTATAGGGCCAGAACATTGAGCTTGCTCAGAACAAAAGAACTGTGCTTCCTACACACACGGGGCATATCTAGTTCAACTCTGCTTAGGAAACTGACAAGAACAGTAGCTTCTCTTCAGTCCAATACACTGTACTTGCTGGGAACAGACGCCAGTGCTATTTGCACTGTGTATGGCAATGGGAGCGCAATAGTGACTCTTCTTAGCAGAAAACAACTCTTGCTCGTAGGACCAGAAACTGCATGGGATTCAACTCCGTTTAGGACTGGGAAACAAACGCTAGCTCGCCTTGCAAGAAACACACTCTGCTTTTGAGAAAACAGCACTCTTCTACTCTCCTGTGTTTCCTATAGGGCCAGAACAGTGAGCTTGCTCAGAACAAAAGAACTGTGCTTCCTACACACACGGGGCATATCTAGTTCAACTCTGCTTAGGAAACTGACAAGAACAGTAGCTTCTCTTCAGTCCAATACACTGTACTTGCTGGGAACAGACGCGAGTGCTATTTGCACTGTGTATGGCAATGGGAGCGCAATAGTGACTCTTCTTAGCAGAAAACAACTCTTGCTCGTAGGACCAGAAACTGCATGGGATTCAACTCCGTTTAGGACTGGGAAACAAACGCTAGCTCGCCTTGCAAGAAACACACTCTGCTTTTGAGAAAACAGCACTCTTCTACTCTCCTGTGTTTCCTATAGGGCCAGAACATTGAGCTTGCTCAGAACAAAAGAACTGTGCTTCCTACACACGGGGCATATCTAGTTCAACTCTGCTTAGGAAACTGACAAGAACAGTAGCTTCTCTTCAGTCCAATACACTGTACTTGCTGGGAACAGACGCGAGTGCTATTTGCACTGTGTATGGCAATGGGAGCGCAATAGTGACTCTTCTTAGCAGAAAACAACTCTTGTTCGTAGGACCAGAAACTGCATGGGATTCAACTCCGTTTAGGACTGGGAAACAAACGCTAGCTCGCCTTGCAAGAAACACACTCTGCTTTTGAGAAAACAGCACTCTTCTACTCTCCTGTGTTTCCTATAGGGCCAGAACAGTGAGCTTGCTCAGAACAAAAGAACTGTGCTTCCTACACACACGGGCCATATCTAGTTCAACTCTGCTTAGGAAACTGACAAGAACAGTAGCTTCTCTTCAGTCCAATACACTGTACTTGCTGGGAACAGACGCGAGTGCTATTTGCACTGTGTATGGCAATGGGAGCGCAATAGTGACTCTTCTTAGCAGAAAACAACTCTTGCTCGTAGGACCAGAAACTGCATGGGATTCAACTCCGTTTAGGACTGGGAAACAAACGCTAGCTCGCCTTGCAAGAAACACACTCTGCTTTTGAGAAAACAGCACTCTTCTACTCTCCTGTGTTTCCTATAGGGCCAGAACAGTGAGCTTGCTCAGAACAAAAGAGCTGTGCTTCCTACACACACGGGGCATATCTAGTTCAACTCTGCTTAGGAAACTGACAAGAACAGTAGCTTCTCTTCAGTCCAATACACTGTACTTGCTGGGAACAGACGCCAGTGCTATTTGCACTGTGTATGGCAATGGGAGCGCAATAGTGACTCTTCTTAGCAGAAAACAACTCTTGCTCGTAGGACCAGAAACTGCATGGGATTCAACTCCGTTTAGGACTGGGAAACAAACGCTAGCTCGCCTTGCAAGAAACACACTCTGCTTTTGAGAAAACAGCACTCTTCTACTCTCCTGTGTTTCCTATAGGGCCAGAACAGTGAGCTTGCTCAGAACAAAAGAACTGTGCTACCTACACACACGGGGCATATCTAGTTCAACTCTGCTTAGGAAACTGACAAGTACAGTAGCTTCTCTTCAGTCCAATACACTGTACTTGCTGGGAACAGACGCCAGTGCTATTTGCACTGTGTATGGCAATGGGAGCGCAATAGTGACTCTTCTTAGCAGAAAACAACTCTTGTTCGTAGGTCCAGAAACTGCATGGGATTCAACTCCGTTTAGGACTGGGAAACAAACGCTAGCTCGCCTTGCAAGAAACACACTCTGCTTTTGAGAAAACAGCACTCTTCTACTCTCCTGTGTTTCCTATAGGGCCAGAACAGTGAGCTTGCTCAGAACAGAAGAAATGTGCTTCCTACACACACGGGGCATATCTAGTTCAACTCTGCTTAGGAAACTGACAAGAACAGTAGCTTCTCTTCAGTCCAATACACTGTACTTGCTGGGAACAGACGCCAGTGCTATTTGCACTGTGTATGGCAATGGGAGCGCAATAGTGACTCTTCTTAGCAGAAAACAACTCTTGCTCGTAGGACCAGAAACTGCATGGGATTCAACTCCGTTTAGGACTGGGAAACAAACGCTAGCTCGCCTTGCAAGAAACACACTCTGCTTTTGAGAAAACAGCACTCTTCTACTCTCCTGTGTTTCCTATAGGGCCAGAACATTGAGCTTGCTCAGAACAAAAGAACTGTGCTTCCTACACACACGGGGCATATCTAGTTCAACTCTGCTTAGGAAACTGACAAGAACAGTAGCTTCTCTTCAGTCCAATACACTGTACTTGCTGGGAACAGACGCGAGTGCTATTTGCACTGTTTAAGCAATGGGAGCGCAATAGTGACTCTTCTTAGCAGAAAACAACTCTTGCTCGTAGGACCAGAAACTGCATGGGATTCAACTCCGTTTAGGACTGGGAAACAAACGCTAGCTCGCCTTGCAAGAAACACACTCTGCTTTTGAGAAAACAGCACTCTTCTACTCTCCTGTGTTTCCTATAGGGCCAGAACAGTGAGCTTGCTCAGAACAAAAGAGCTGTGCTTCCTACACACACGGGGCATATCTAGTTCAACTCTGCTTAGGAAACTGACAAGAACAGTAGCTTCTCTTCAGTCCAATACACTGTACTTGCTGGGAACAGACGCGAGTGCTATTTGCACTGTGTATGGCAATGGGAGCGCAATAGTGACTCTTCTTAGCAGAAAACAACTCTTGCTCGTAGGACCAGAAACTCCATGGGATTCAACTCCGTTTAGGACTGGGAAACAAACGCTAGCTCGCCTTGCAAGAAACACACTCTGCTTTTGAGAAAACAGCACTCTTCTACTCTCCTGTGTTTCCTATAGGGCCAGAACAGTGAGCTTGCTCAGAACAAAAGAACTGTGCTACCTACACACACGGGGCATATCTAGTTCAACTCTGCTTAGGAAACTGACAAGAACAGTAGCTTCTCTTCAGTCCAATACACTGTACTTGCTGGGAACAGACGCGACTGCTATTTTCACTGTATATGGCAATGGGAGCACAATAGTGACTCTTCTTAGCAGAAAACAACTCTTGCTCGTAGGACCAGAAACTGCATGGGATTCAACTTCGTTGAGGACTGGGAAACAAACGCTAGCTCGCCTTGCAAGAAACACACTCTGCTTTTGAGAAAACAGCACTCTTCTACTCTCTTGTGTTTCCTATAGGGCCAGAACATTGAGCTTGCTCAGAACAAAAGAACTGTGCTTCCTACACACACGGGGCATATCTAGTTCAACTCTGCTTAGGAAACTGACAAGAACAGTAGCTTCTCTTCAGTCCAATACACTGTACTTGCTGGGAACAGACGCCAGTGCTATTTGCACTGTGTATGGCAATGGGAGCGCAATAGTGACTCTTCTTAGCAGAAAACAACTCTTGCTCGTAGGACCAGAAACTGCATGGGATTCAACTCCGTTTAGGACTGGGAAACAAACGCTAGCTCGCCTTGCAAGAAACACACTCTGCTTTTGAGAAAACAGCACTCTTCTACTCTCCTGTGTTTCCTATAGGGCCAGAACAGTGAGCTTGCTCAGAACAAAAGAACTGTGCTTCCTACACACACGGGGCATATCTAGTTCAACTCTGCTTAGGAAACTGACAAGAACAGTAGCTTCTCTTCAGTCCAATACACTGTACTTGCTGGGAACAGACGCGAGTGCTATTTGCACTGTGTATGGCAATGGGAGCGCAATAGTGACTCTTCTTAGCAGAAAACAACTCTTGCTCGTAGGACCAGAAACTGCATGGGATTCAACTCCGTTTAGGACTGGGAAACAAACGCTAGCTCGCCTTGCAAGAAACACACTCTGCTTTTGAGAAAACAGCACTCTTCTACTCTCCTGTGTTTCCTATAGGGCCAGAACATTGAGCTTGCTCAGAACAAAAGAACTGTGCTTCCTACACACGGGGCATATCTAGTTCAACTCTGCTTAGGAAACTGACAAGAACAGTAGCTTCTCTTCAGTCCAATACACTGTACTTGCTGGGAACAGACGCGAGTGCTATTTGCACTGTGTATGGCAATGGGAGCGCAATAGTGACTCTTCTTAGCAGAAAACAACTCTTGTTCGTAGGACCAGAAACTGCATGGGATTCAACTCCGTTTAGGACTGGGAAACAAACGCTAGCTCGCCTTGCAAGAAACACACTCTGCTTTTGAGAAAACAGCACTCTTCTACTCTCCTGTGTTTCCTATAGGGCCAGAACAGTGAGCTTGCTCAGAACAAAAGAACTGTGCTTCCTACACACACGGGCCATATCTAGTTCAACTCTGCTTAGGAAACTGACAAGAACAGTAGCTTCTCTTCAGTCCAATACACTGTACTTGCTGGGAACAGACGCGAGTGCTATTTGCACTGTATATGGCAATGGGAGCACAATAGTGACTCTTCTTAGCAGAAAACAACGCTTGCTTGTAGGACCAGAAACTGCATGGGATTCAACTCCCTTTAGGACTGGGAAACAAATGCTAGCTCGCCTTGCAAGAAACACACTATGCTTTTGAGAAAACAGCACTCTTCTACTCTCCTGTGTTTCCTATAGGGCCAGAACAGTGAGCTTGCTCAGAACAAAAGAACTGTGCTTCCTACACACACGGGGCATATCTAGTTCAACTCTGCTTAGGAAACTGACAAGAACAGTAGCTTCTCTTCAGTCCAATACACTGTACTTGCTGGGAACAGACGCGAGTGCTATTTGCACTGTGTATGGCAATGGGAGCGCAATAGTGACTCTTCTTAGCAGAAAACAACTCTTGCTCGTAGGACCAGAAACTGCATGGGATTCAACTCCGTTTAGGACTGGGAAACAAACGCTAGCTCGCCTTGCAAGAAACACACTCTGCTTTTGAGAAAACAGCACTCTTCTACTCTCCTGTGTTTCCTATAGGGCCAGAACATTGTGCTTGCTCAGAACAAAAGAACTGTGCTTCCTACACACACGGGGCATATCTAGTTCAACTCTGCTTAGGAAACTGACAAGAACAGTAGCTTCTCTTCAGTCCAATACACTGTACTTGCTGGGAACAGACGCGAGTGCTATTTGCACTGTGTATGGCAATGGGAGCGCAATAGTGACTCTTCTTTGGAGAAAACAACTCTTGCTAGTAGGAGCAGAAACTGCATGGAATTCAACTCCGTTTAGGACTGGGAAACAAACGCTAGCTCGCCTTGCAAGAAACACACTCTGCTTTTGAGAAAACAGCACTCTTCTACTCTCCTGTGTTTCCTATAGGGCCAGAACAGTGAGCTTGCTCAGAACAAAAGAACTGTGCTTCCTACACACACGGGGCATATCTAGTTCAACTCTGCTTAGGAAACTGACAAGAACAGTAGCTTCTCTTCAGTCCAATACACTGTACTTGCTGGGAACAGACGCGAGTGCTATTTGCACTGTGTATGGCAATGGGAGCGCAATAGTGACTCTTCTTAGCAGAAAACAACTCTTGCTCGTAGGACCAGAAACTGCATGGGATTCAACTCCGTTTAGGACTGGGAAACAAACGCTAGCTCGCCTTGCAAGAAACACACTCTGCTTTTGAGAAAACAGCACTCTTCTACTCTCCTGTGTTTCCTATAGGGCCAGAACAGTGAGCTTGCTCAGAACAAAAGAACTGTGCTTCCTACACACACGGGGCATATCAAGTTCAACTCTGCTTAGGAAACTGACAAGAACAGTAGCTTCTCTTCAGTCCAATACACTGTACTTGCTGGGAACAGACGCCAGTGCTATTTGCACTGTGTATGGCAATGGGAGCACAATAGTGACTCTTCTTAGCAGAAAACAACTCTTGCTCGTAGGACCAGAAACTGCATGGGATTCAACTCCGTTTAGGACTGGGAAACAAACGCTAGCTCGCCTTGCAAGAAACACACTCTGCTTTTGAGAAAACAGCACTCTTCTACTCTCCTGTGTTTCCTATAGGGCCAGAACAGTGAGCTTGCTCAGAACAAAAGAACTGTGCTTCCTACACACACGGGGCATATCTAGTTCAACTCTGCTTAGGAAACTGACAAGAACAGTAGCTTCTCTTCAGTCCAATACACTGTACTTGCTGGGAACAGATGCGAGTGCTATTTGCACTGTGTATGGCAATGGGAGCGCAATAGTGACTCTTCCTAGCAGAAAACAACTCTTGCTAGTAGGACCAGAAACTGCATGGGATTCAACTCCGTTTAGGACTGGGAAACAAACGCTAGCTCACCTTGCAAGAAACACACTCTGCTTTTGAGAAAACAGCACTCTTCTACTCTCCTGTGTTTCCTATAGGGCCAGAACAGTGAGCTTGCTCAGAACAAAAGAACTGTGCTTCCTACACACACGGGGCATATCTAGTTCAACTCTGCTTAGGAAACTGACAAGAACAGTAGCTTCTCTTCAGTCCAATACACTGTACTTGCTGGGAACAGACGCGAGTGCTATTTGCACTGTGTATGGCAATGGGAGCGCAATAGTGACTCTTCTTAGCAGAAAACAACTCTTGCTCGTAGGACCAGAAACTGCATGGGATTGAACTCCGTTTAGGACTGGGAAACAAATGCTAGCTCGCCTTGCAAGAAACACACTCTGCTTTTGAGAAAACAGCACTCTTCTACTCTCCTGTGTTTCCTATAGGGCCAGAACAGTGAGCTTGCTCAGAACAAAAGAACTGTCCTTCCTACACACACGGGGCATATCTAGTTCAACTCTGCTTAGGAAACTGACAAGTACAGTAGCTTCTCTTCAGTCCAATACACTGTACTTGCTGGGAACAGACGCCAGTGCTATTTGCACTGTGTATGGCAATGGGAGCGCTATAGTGACTCTTCTTAGCAGAAAACAACTCTTGCTAGTAGGACCAGAAACTGCATGGGATTCAACTCCGTTTAGGACTGGGAAACAAACGCTAGCTCACCTTGCAAGAAACACACTCTGCTTTTGAGAAAACAGCACTCTTCTACTCTCCTGTGTTTCCTATAGGGCCAGAACATTGAGCTTGCTCAGAACAAAAGAACTGTGCTTCCTACACACACGGGGCATATCTAGTTCAACTCTGCTTAGGAAACTGACAAGAACAGTAGCTTCTCTTCAGTCCAATACACTGTACTTGCTGGGAACAGACGCCAGTGCTATTTGCACTGTGTATGGCAATGGGAGCGCAATAGTGACTCTTCTTTGCAGAAAACAACTCTTGCTCGTAGGACCAGAAACTGCATGGGATTCAACTCCGTTTAGGACTGGGAAACAAACGCTAGCTCGCCTTGCAAGAAACACACACTGCTTTTGAGAAAACAGCACTCTTCTACTCTCCTGTGTTTCCTATAGGGCCAGAACAGTGAGCTTGCTCAGAACAAAGGAACTGTGCTTCCTACACACACGGGGCATATCTAGTTCAACTCTGCTTAGGAAACTGACAAGTACAGTAGCTTCTCTTCAGTCCAATACACTGTACTTGCTGGGAACAGACGCCAGTGCTATTTGCACTCTGTATAGCAATGGGAGCGCAATAGTGACTCTTCTTAGCAGAAAACAACTCTTGTTCGTAGGACCAGAAACTGCATGGGATTCAACTCCGTTTAGGACTGGGAAACAAACGCTAGCTCGCCTTGCAAGAAACACACTCTGCTTTTGAGAAAACAGCACTCTTCTACTCTCCTGTGTTTCCTATAGGACCAGAACAGTGAGCTTGCTCAGAACAAAAGAACTGTGCTTCCTACACACACGGGGCATATCTAGTTCAACTCTGCTTAGGAAACTGACAAGAACAGTAGCTTCTCTTCAGTCCAATACACTGTACTTGCTGGGAACAGACGCGAGTGCTATTTGCACTGTGTATGGCAATGGGAGCGCAATAGTGACTCTTCTTAGCAGAAAACAACTCTTGCTCGTAGGACCAGAAACTGCATGGGATTCAACTCCGTTTAGGACTGGGAAACAAACGCTAGCTCGCCTTGCAAGAAACACACTCTGCTTTTGAGAAAACAGCACTCTTCTACTCTCCTGTGTTTCCTATAGGGCCAGAACAGTGAGCTTGCTCAGAACAAAAGAACTGTGCTTCCTACACACACGGGGCATATCAAGTTCAACTCTGCTTAGGAAACTGACAAGAACAGTAGCTTCTCTTCAGTCCAATACACTGTACTTGCTGGGAACAGACGCCAGTGCTATTTGCACTGTGTATGGCAATGGGAGCACAATAGTGACTCTTCTTAGCAGAAAACAACTCTTGCTCGTAGGACCAGAAACTGCATGGGATTCAACTCCGTTTAGGACTGGGAAACAAACGCTAGCTCGCCTTGCAAGAAACACACTCTGCTTTTGAGAAAACAGCACTCTTCTACTCTCCTGTGTTTCCTATAGGGCCAGAACAGTGAGCTTGCTCAGAACAAAAGAACTCTGCTTCCTACACACACGGGGCATATCTAGTTCAACTCTGCTTAGGAAACTGACAAGAACAGTAGCTTCTCTTCAGTCCAATACACTGTACTTGCTGGGAACAGATGCGAGTGCTATTTGCACTGTGTATGGCAATGGGAGCGCAATAGTGACTCTTCCTAGCAGAAAACAACTCTTGCTAGTAGGACCAGAAACTGCATGGGATTCAACTCCGTTTAGGACTGGGAAACAAACGCTAGCTCACCTTGCAAGAAACACACTCTGCTTTTGAGAAAACAGCACTCTTCTACTCTCCTGTGTTTCCTATAGGGCCAGAACAGTGAGCTTGCTCAGAACAAAAGAACTGTGCTTCCTACACACACGGGGCATATCTAGTTCAACTCTGCTTAGGAAACTGACAAGAACAGTAGCTTCTCTTCAGTCCAATACACTGTACTTGCTGGGAACAGACGCGAGTGCTATTTGCACTGTGTATGGCAATGGGAGCGCAATAGTGACTCTTCTTAGCAGAAAACAACTCTTGCTGGTAGGACCAGAAACTGCATGGGATTCAACTCCGTTTAGGACTGGGAAACAAATGCTAGCTCGCCTTGCAAGAAACACACTCTGCTTTTGAGAAAACAGCACTCTTCTACTCTCCTGTGTTTCCTATAGGGCCAGAACAGTGAGCTTGCTCAGAACAAAAGAACTGTGCTTCCTACACACACGGGGCATATCTAGTTCAACTCTGCTTAGGAAACTGACAAGTACAGTAGCTTCTCTTCAGTCCAATACACTGTACTTGCTGGGAACAGACGCCAGTGCTATTTGCACTGTGTATGGCAATGGGAGCACAATAGTGACTCTTCTTAGCAGAAAACAACTCTTGTTCGTAGGACCAGAAACTGCATGGGATTCAACTCCGTTTAGGACTGGGAAACAAACGCTAGCTCGCCTTGCAAGAAACACACTCTGCTTTTGAGAAAACAGCACTCTTCTACTCTCCTGTGTTTCCTATAGGGCCAGAACAGTGAGCTTGCTCAGAACAAAAGAACTGTGCTTCCTACACACACGGGGCATATCTAGTTCAACTCTGCTTAGGAAACTGACAAGAACAGTAGCTTCTCTTCAGTCCAATACACTGTACTTGCTGGGAACAGACGCGAGTGCTATTTGCACTGTGTATGGCAATGGGAGCGCAATAGTGACTCTTCTTAGCAGAAAACAACTCTTGCTCGTAGGACCAGAAACTGCATGGGATTCAACTCCGTTTAGGACTGGGAAACAAACGCTAGCTCGCCTTGCAAGAAACACACTCTGCTTTTGAGAAAACAGCACTCTTCTACTCTCCTGTGTTTCCTATAGGGCCAGAACATTGAGCTTGCTCAGAACAAAAGAACTGTGCTTCCTACACACACGGGGCATATCTAGTTCAACTCTGCTTAGGAAACTGACAAGAACAGTAGCTTCTCTTCAGTCCAATACACTGTACTTGCTGGGAACAGACGCGAGTGCTATTTGCACTGTGTATGGCAATGGGAGCGCAATAGTGACTCTTCTTAGCAGAAAACAACTCTTGCTCGTAGGACCAGAAACTGCATGGGATTCAACTCCGTTTAGGACTGGGAAACAAACGCTAGCTCGCCTTGCAAGAAACACACTCTGCTTTTGAGAAAACAGCACTCTTCTACTCTCCTGTGTTTCCTATAGGGCCAGAACAGTGAGCTTGCTCAGAACAAAAGAACTGTGCTTCCTACACACACGGGGCATATCTAGTTCAACTCTGCTTAGGAAACTGACAAGAACAGTAGCTTCTCTTCAGTCCAATACACTGTACTTGCTGGGAACAAACGCGAGTGCTATTTGCACTGTATATGGCAATGGGAGCACAATAGTGACTCTGCTTAGCAGAAAACAACTCTTGCTCGTAGGACCAGAAACTGCATGGGATTCAACTCCGTTTAGGACTGGAAAACAAACGCTAGCTCGCCTTGCAAGAAACACACTCTGCTTTTGAGAAAACAGCACTCTTCTACTCTCCTGTGTTTCCTATAGGGCCAGAACATTGAGCTTGCTCAGAACAAAAGAACTGTGCTTCCTACACACACGGGGCATATCTAGTTCAACTCTGCTTAGGAAACTGACAAGAACAGTAGCTTCTCTTCAGTCCAATACACTGTACTTGCTGGGAACAGACGCGAGTGCTATTTGCACTGTGTATGGCAATGGGAGCGCAATAGTGACTCTTCTTAGCAGAAAACAACTCTTGCTCGTAGGACCAGAAACTGCATGGGATTCAACTCCGTTTAGGACTGGGAAACAAACGCTAGCTCGCCTTGCAAGAAACACACTCTGCTTTTGAGAAAACAGCACTCTTCTACTCTCCTGTGTTTCCTATAGGGCCAGAACAGTGAGCTTGCTCAGAACAAAAGAACTGTGCTTTCTACACACACGGGGCATATCTAGTTCAACTCTGCTTAGGAAACTGACAAGAACAGTAGCTTCTCTTCAGTCCAATACACTGTACTTGCTGGGAACAGACGCGAGTGCTATTTGCACTGTATATGGCAATGGGAGCACAATAGTGACTCTTCTTAGCAGAAAACAACTCTTGCTCGTAGGACCAGAAACTCCATGGGATTCAACTCCGTTTAGGACTGGGAAACAAACGCTAGCTCGCCTTGCAAGAAACACACTCTGCTTTTGAGAAAACAGCACTCTTCTACTCTCCTGTGTTTCCTATAGGGCCAGAACAGTGAGCTTGCTCAGAACAAAGGAACTGTGCTTCCTACACACACGGGGCATATCTAGTTCAACTCTGCTTAGGAAACTGACAAGAACAGTAGCTTCTCTTCAGTCCAATACACTGTACTTGCTGGGAACAGATGCGAGTGCTATTTGCACTGTGTATGGCAATGGGAGCGCAATAGTGACTCTTCTTAGCAGAAAACAACTATTGCTAGTAGGACCAGAAACTGCATGGGATTCAACTCCGTTTAGGACTGGGAAACAAACGCTAGCTCACCTTGCAAGAAACACACTCTGCTTTTGAGAAAACAGCACTCTTCTACTCTCCTGTTTTTCCTATATGGCCAGAACATTGAGCTTGCTCAGAACAAAAGAACTGTGCTTCCTACACACACGGGGCATATCTAGTTCAACTCTGCTTAGGAAACTGACAAGAACAGTAGCTTCTCTTCAGTCCAATACACTGTACTTGCTGGGAACAGATGCGAGTGCTATTTGCACTGTGTATGGCAATGGGAGCGCAATAGTGACTCTTCTTAGCAGAAACAACTCTTGCTCGTAGGACCAGAAACTGCATGGGATTCAACTCCGTTTAGGACTGGGAAACAAACGCTAGCTCGCCTTGCAAGAAACACACTCTGCTTTTGAGAAAACAGCACTCTTCTACTCTCCTGTGTTTCCTATACGGCCAGAACAGTGAGCTTGCTCAGAACAAAAGAACTGTGCTTCCTACACACACGGGGCATATCTAGTTCAACTCTGCTTAGGAAACTGACCAGAACAGTAGCTTCTCTTCAGTCCAATACACTGTACTTGCTGGGAACAGACGCGAGTGCTATTTGCACTGTGTATGGCAATGGGAGCGCAATAGTGACTCTTCTTAGCAGAAAACAACTCTTGCTCATAGGACCAGAAACTACATGGGATTCAACTCCGTTTAGGACTGGGAAACAAACGCTTAGCTCGCCTTGCAAGAAACACACTCTGCTTTTGAGAAAACAGCACTCTTCTACTCTCCTGTGTTTCCTATAGGGCCAGAACAGTGAGCTTGCTCAGAACAAAAGAACTGTGCTTCCTACACACACGGGGCATATCTAGTTCAACTCTGCTTAGGAAACTGACAAGAACAGTAGCTTCTCTTCAGTCCAATACACTGTACTTGCTGGGAACAGATGCGAGTGCTATTTGCACTGTGTATGGCAATGGGAGCGCAATAGTGACTCTTCCTAGCAGAAAACAACTCTTGCTAGTAGGACCAGAAACTGCATGGGATTCAACTCCGTTTAGGACTGGGAAACAAACGCTAGCTCACCTTGCAAGAAACACACTCTGCTTTTGAGGAAAACAGCACTCTTCTACTCTCCTGTGTTTCCTATAGGGCCAGAACAGTGAGCTTGCTCAGAACAAAAGAACTGTGCTTCCTACACACACGGGGCATATCTAGTTCAACTCTGCTTAGGAAACTGACAAGAACAGTAGCTTCTCTTCAGTCCAATACACTGTACTTGCTGGGAACAGACGCGAGTGCTATTTGCACTGTGTATGGCAATGGGAGCGCAATAGTGACTCTTCTTAGCAGAAAACAACTCTTGCTCGTAGGACCAGAAACTGCATGGGATTGAACTCCGTTTAGGACTGGGAAACAAATGCTAGCTCGCCTTGCAAGAAACACACTCTGCTTTTGAGAAAACAGCACTCTTCTACTCTCCTGTGTTTCCTATAGGGCCAGAACAGTGAGCTTGCTCAGAACAAAAGAACTGTGCTTCCTACACACACGGGGCATATCTAGTTCAACTCTGCTTAGGAAACTGACAAGTACAGTAGCTTCTCTTCAGTCCAATACACTGTACTTGCTGGGAACAGACGCCAGTGCTATTTGCACTGTGTATGGCAATGGGAGCGCTATAGTGACTCTTCTTAGCAGAAAACAACTCTTGCTAGTAGGACCAGAAACTGCATGGATTCAACTCCGTTTAGGACTGGGAAACAAACGCTAGCTCACCTTGCAAGAAACACACTCTGCTTTTGAGAAAACAGCACTCTTCTACTCTCCTGTGTTTCCTATAGGGCCAGAACATTGAGCTTGCTCAGAACAAAAGAACTGTGCTTCCTACACACACGGGGCATATCTAGTTCAACTCTGCTTAGGAAACTGACAAGAACAGTAGCTTCTCTTCAGTCCAATACACTGTACTTGCTGGGAACAGACGCCAGTGCTATTTGCACTGTGTATGGCAATGGGAGCGCAATAGTGACTCTTCTTTGCAGAAAACAACTCTTGCTCGTAGGACCAGAAACTGCATGGGATTCAACTCCGTTTAGGACTGGGAAACAAACGCTAGCTCGCCTTGCAAGAAACACACACTGCTTTTGAGAAAACAGCACTCTTCTACTCTCCTGTGTTTCCTATAGGGCCAGAACAGTGAGCTTGCTCAGAACAAAGGAACTGTGCTTCCTACACACACGGGGCATATCTAGTTCAACTCTGCTTAGGAAACTGACAAGTACAGTAGCTTCTCTTCAGTCCAATACACTGTACTTGCTGGAACAGACGCCAGTGCTATTTGCACTCTGTATAGCAATGGGAGCGCAATAGTGACTCTTCTTAGCAGAAAACAACTCTTGTTCGTAGGACCAGAAACTGCATGGGATTCAACTCCGTTTAGGACTGGGAAACAAACGCTAGCTCGCCTTGCAAGAAACACACTCTGCTTTGAGAAAACAGCACTCTTCTACTCTCCTGTGTTTCCTATAGGACCAGAACAGTGAGCTTGCTCAGAACAAAAGAACTGTGCTTCCTACACACACGGGGCATATCTAGTTCAACTCTGCTTAGGAAACTGACAAGAACAGTAGCTTCTCTTCAGTCCAATACACTGTACTTGCTGGGAACAGACGCGAGTGCTATTTGCACTGTGTATGGCAATGGGAGCGCAATAGTGACTCTTCTTAGCAGAAAACAACTCTTGCTCGTAGGACCAGAAACTGCATGGGATTCAACTCCGTTTAGGACTGGGAAACAAACGCTAGCTCGCCTTGCAAGAAACACACTCTGCTTTTGAGAAAACAGCACTCTTCTACTCTCCTGTGTTTCCTATAGGGCCAGAACAGTGAGCTTGCTCAGAACAAAAGAACTGTGCTTCCTACACACACGGGGCATATCAAGTTCAACTCTGCTTAGGAAACTGACAAGAACAGTAGCTTCTCTTCAGTCCAATACACTGTACTTGCTGGGAACAGACGCCAGTGCTATTTGCACTGTGTATGGCAATGGAGCACAATAGTGACTCTTCTTAGCAGAAAACAACTCTTGCTCGTAGGACCAGAAACTGCATGGGATTCAACTCCGTTTAGGACTGGGAAACAAACGCTAGCTCGCCTTGCAAGAAACACACTCTGCTTTTGAGAAAACAGCACTCTTCTACTCTCCTGTGTTTCCTATAGGGCCAGAACAGTGAGCTTGCTCAGAACAAAAGAACTCTGCTTCCTACACACACGGGGCATATCTAGTTCAACTCTGCTTAGGAAACTGACAAGAACAGTAGCTTCTCTTCAGTCCAATACACTGTACTTGCTGGAACAGATGAGAGTGCTATTTGCACTGTGTATGGCAATGGGAGCGCAATAGTGACTCTTCCTAGCAGGAAAACAACTCTTGCTAGTAGGACCAGAAACTGCATGGATTCAACTCCGTTTAGGACTGGGAAACAAACGCTAGCTCACCTTGCAAGAAACACACTCTGCTTTTGAGAAAACAGCACTCTTCTACTCTCCTGTGTTTCCTATAGGGCCAGAACAGTGAGCTTGCTCAGAACAAAAGAACTGTGCTTCCTACACACACGGGGCATATCTAGTTCAACTCTGCTTAGGAAACTGACCAGAACAGTAGCTTCTCTTCAGTCCAATACACTGTACTTGCTGGGAACAGACGCGAGTGCTATTTGCACTGTGTATGGCAATGGAGCGCAATAGTGACTCTTCTTAGCAGAAAACAACTCTTGCTGGTAGGACCAGAAACTGCATGGGATTCAACTCCGTTTAGGACTGGGAAACAAATGCTAGCTCGCCTTGCAAGAAACACACTCTGCTTTTGAGAAAACAGCACTCTTCTACTCTCCTGTGTTTCCTATAGGGCCAGAACAGTGAGCTTGCTCAGAACAAAAGAACTGTGCTTCCTACACACACGGGGCATATCTAGTTCAACTCTGCTTAGGAAACTGACAAGTACAGTAGCTTCTCTTCAGTCCAATACACTGTACTTGCTGGGAACAGACGCCAGTGCTATTTGCACTGTGTATGGCAATGGGAGCACAATAGTGACTCTTCTTAGCAGAAAACAACTCTTGTTCGTAGGACCAGAAACTGCATGGGATTCAACTCCGTTTAGGACTGGGAAACAAACGCTAGCTCGCCTTGCAAGAAACACACTCTGCTTTTGAGAAAACAGCACTCTTCTACTCTCCTGTGTTTCCTATAGGGCCAGAACAGTGAGCTTGCTCAGAACAAAAGAACTGTGCTTCCTACACACACGGGGCATATCTAGTTCAACTCTGCTTAGGAAACTGACAAGAACAGTAGCTTCTCTTCAGTCCAATACACTGTACTTGCTGGGAACAGACGCGAGTGCTATTTGCACTGTGTATGGCAATGGGAGCGCAATAGTGACTCTTCTTAGCAGAAAACAACTCTTGCTCGTAGGACCAGAAACTGCATGGGATTCAACTCCGTTAGGACTGGGAAACAAACGCTAGCTCGCCTTGCAAGAAACACACTCTGCTTTTGAGAAAACAGCACTCTTCTACTCTCCTGTGTTTCCTATAGGGCCAGAACATTGAGCTTGCTCAGAACAAAGAACTGTGCTTCCTACACACACGGGGCATATCTAGTTCAACTCTGCTTAGGAAACTGACAAGAACAGTAGCTTCTCTTCAGTCCAATACACTGTACTTGCTGGGAACAGACGCGAGTGCTATTTGCACTGTGTATGGCAATGGGAGCGCAATAGTGACTCTTCTTAGCAGAAAACAACTCTTGCTCGTAGGACCAGAAACTGCATGGGATTCAACTCCGTTTAGGACTGGGAAACAAACGCTAGCTCGCCTTGCAAGAAACACACTCTGCTTTTGAGAAAACAGCACTCTTCTACTCTCCTGTGTTTCCTATAGGGCCAGAACAGTGAGCTTGCTCAGAACAAAAGAACTGTGCTTCCTACACACACGGGGCATATCTAGTTCAACTCTGCTTAGGAAACTGACAAGAACAGTAGCTTCTCTTCAGTCCAATACACTGTACTTGCTGGGAACAAACGCGAGTGCTATTTGCACTGTATATGGCAATGGGAGCACAATAGTGACTCTGCTTAGCAGAAAACAACTCTTGCTCGTAGGACCAGAAACTGCATGGGATTCAACTCCGTTTAGGACTGGAAAACAAACGCTAGCTCGCCTTGCAAGAAACACACTCTGCTTTTGAGAAAACAGCACTCTTCTACTCTCCTGTGTTTCCTATAGGGCCAGAACATTGAGCTTGCTCAGAACAAAAGAACTGTGCTTCCTACACACACGGGGCATATCTAGTTCAACTCTGCTTAGGAAACTGACAAGAACAGTAGCTTCTCTTCAGTCCAATACACTGTACTTGCTGGGAACAGACGCGAGTGCTATTTGCACTGTGTATGGCAATGGGAGCGCAATAGTGACTCTTCTTAGCAGAAAACAACTCTTGCTCGTAGGACCAGAAACTGCATGGGATTCAACTCCGTTTAGGACTGGGAAACAAACGCTAGCTCGCCTTGCAAGAAACACACTCTGCTTTTGAGAAAACAGCACTCTTCTACTCTCCTGTGTTTCCTATAGGGCCAGAACAGTGAGCTTGCTCAGAACAAAAGAACTGTGCTTTCTACACACACGGGGCATATCTAGTTCAACTCTGCTTAGGAAACTGACAAGAACAGTAGCTTCTCTTCAGTCCAATACACTGTACTTGCTGGAACAGACGCGAGTGCTATTTGCACTGTATATGGCAATGGGAGCACAATAGTGACTCTTCTTAGCAGAAAACAACTCTTGCTCGTAGGACCAGAAACT